>NC_142930.1:124420773-124428273 GCF_046866305.1 Octopus bimaculoides | reverse complement strand
AGTGTGTGCGTGTGTGTGTGTGTGTGCATTTAAAATATTCTATTACATATTTTTTGGGCTCCTTTTCCTCATTGACTTTTCTTTCAGTCATTGGCTTGCGGTCATGCTGGGGCAGTGTCTAGAAGGAATCACTCGAACAAATCGATACCATTATTTATATTTTCTTGTTTACTTGTTTCGGTCTTAGACTGCGGCCATGATGGAGCATCGCCTTGAAGAATTTGTCAACGTATCGACCCCAGTACTTTTTTTAAAAAAACTCTGGTACTTATTTTATCGGTTCCTTTTTTCGCACCTCTAAATACACCAACACCAATTGTAAGCGGTGATGGGGGGGGGGGTCAAAGACACACACACACACACACACACACACACGTGCACGCACACACTCAATTACCGTCTGCCAATCCACTCACATGGCTTTGGTCGGCCCAAAGCTATAGCAGAAGACACTTGGCTAAGGTGCAACACAGTGGAAGTGAACCTGGAATCATGTTGTTGGGAAGCAAGCTTCTTACCACACAGCCATGACGATACTTGTATATGTTTATAAATCTGGCACTTATTGCATAAAACAGGTTTTCACGCAGTTTTCATTTACCAAATTCTCTCACAAAGCATTGGTTGATGGTCGTGGGCTCACATGGTGAAACCATCTAATAACAACTCCGTTTAGAAAGCTGGAATAATACATATATGTACCAGAAAGGAAAGAGAGAGACACAACCGAGTAGAATGTTTCAGAGAAGATTTATTGATAGGTTAACATGTGTGTCTGTGTGTGCATCATGTATACAGAATAATAGACTGGCCCTCATGCGTGTATAGGCATGTATGTATGCATGTGCATTAAGTATATATAAGAATAATAATGAAGAAGACAGTGAAAGTCTTTAACAAGAAGTTAGACGAATGTTCATAGACACGAGAAATGAGAGTACCAGTTCGTAATCAATTGTACATGGTAGTTGAAATAAGGTATCAAGAAGTTGCGGCCATGATACTGAACCGATTGCAGTACATGTCATACGAAGTTGTGGTTGTAATGCTGCTGCCTGGGTCACTTGGTGGAAGAGTTCTCGCAGGTTGTATATTCGCTGTTGACCCATGGAGAAGTAATTCACGAACAGTGCTATGTTGGAACCAGTGAGGTGTTGCTTGAGCTGTGTACGTGGAGAGATGATGTTGATGATGTTAAGAAGATGATGGTGGTGACGAAGAAAGAGATTGCCATAAAACTGTTGGGCAGGTGTTGTCGTCTGGCGTTGTTGCTGGAACTGACTGTGTCTTGTGTGGTCAGTGGTTAGACCTTAAAAGGTTTGAAACCAAAGATCTCGAGACAAGGAGAAACTGGGTTTTTTTTATAAGGAGCTGTAGGTTCAAACTGGGTTGAGAACAGGCTGTCTCATGTGATCTTATTTAGGGCTCCAATTGGTTATACACTGCAGATTGGCACGACAGAGTAAGAGACAAATTGTGCTAATGCCAACCAATCAGAGTAGTGGACACAATGGAGTCCAAATAGTGGCTAAAGGCTAGCTGTTATCTACTACATTCAAATGCAGTAGATAACATGTCCTCACTTGGCTTGCCAGGTCTTCTCAAGTACAACATATCTCCAAAGGTCTCAATCACTTGTCATTGCTTCGATGAGGCTCAACATTTGAAGGTTGTGCTTCACCACCTCATCCCAGTTGCAATGATTAACTACAGATTATCATAGTTTGATTTGAGTGAGATTTGCCTACTATTTCTAGCAAGTCAAGCAACCACATAAACACTCTCTACCTTGCTCACAGATTGGGTCATGACATTAGCAGAAGTGGTTTTAAATGCTCCACAAACACAGAAAGGTTTTGAGTGAAAAATTCAATTCATAAAGTATCTCTCTTAGTAAAAAAAGACAAAAAAAAAACAAAAACAAAACAAAAAACGGAAAATACAAGACTCATAAAACATAAAATGTGAAATGGTCCCAGCATCTTTGTGAGAGCATGTTATATAACTTGAAGGAATGCAGGATTAAAGAGAAGGAAATGCTTATAATACTTGAGTTTCCCAAGTGGTCACTCGTCAAACTACTAACCAAATTGAAGGCTACTTATCTTCAACAAGAGGCAATCAATTTGTTTTTTTTTTAAACTGATGTCATTTGTATGATAAACTAGTGTTGTTCATAAGCTCTGAAACAAACTCAGTTGACTGACAAACATGTTTGTTATTCATAAGAAAAACAGCAATATTGCACGTTTTGTATAAATATGACTGTGAAATCATATAAAATATGTTTTATAAATATATAGGTCCAAGTATGGCCATGTGGTTTAGAACAGGGGTTTTCAAACTTTTTGACTTGCGGACCCCTTTATATTTCAGGCTTTACCTTAGGGAGCCCCTTATAAATGCTTATGAAATTTATACATAAATATTTGCTTAAAATAACATATTTTTACATTTATTTATTTAACAAATAGATTTATTGTCAATTAAAAGATTTCAATTAAAAAACATATATAAAATCAAATTGCCCATAAAAAGTATTTGCTGTCCACGGACACCCTGTCTTGTCCTTGTGGACCCCCTGTAATCCGCGGACCACAGTTTGAAAACCCCTGGTTTAGAAGCTTGTTTCACAATCACATGGTTTGGGGTTCAGTCCCACTTCATGGCACCTTCAGCCTATTTACCAAATTCACACACAAAGTTGACCAGTGTCTTGTGAGTGAATTTGGTAGATAGAGACTGTGTGTGGAAGCCCATCATGTATACATACATACATACATACATACATGTTGACACCACCAGATTGAATGGTACTGCTCAGGTGTCAAGACTATAGTGATATCTGTTTGGCAGCTGATGATGGGAATGCACAGATGTTATGCTCAACTACGAATTTCTTATGTCTTAGTTTTGTTTTCCTGAGTAAAGTGATTCTGGTAAAGTGAAAAGTGCTTATGGGCCCATGATTTGTAGAGATTGTTTACATTGCTATTGGTGGGTTTTTTTTTTCATTGATAATCTTATCAAGCTTATTGGAGTCTAATTTTAGGGAGTTTCTGTAGCATACACACACACATCATCATCATCATCATCATCATCATCATCTTTATCATGATCATCGTTTTTACGTCTACTTTTCCATGCTCACGTGGCTTGGACAAAATTCACTGAGGCAGATTATTTTCCATGGTCTGATGCCCTTTCTGTTTCCAATATCACCAGCTTTCATGACCAAACGTGTTTTCATGGGATATCGTAAATGAAGGATGTTCTTGTCAATGATGGTGATCACTAGCGTAGCTTGGGATGGGAGGTAGGGTTGCACTTTTAAAGGGGCAGCACTTTCGGGGGGTCTGCTGCAGGCAATATGTGTTTTTCGTGGGGTCCAGGGGCGGAAAATGGAAGGGCTGCCCTGGGTGGCACACACTCTAGCTATGCTGGTAATGGTGGTGTTCCTTTAAAACTATCACAGAAAGTCAAGACAAGGAGATACAAACACATCGTTATCATCAACATTTAATGTCCATCTTCTACCATGCTGAATAGGTTAGATGATTTCACTGGGTCTAATGGGGCCCAGGACTATATTCTGCTCTAGTCCCTGCTTTGGCATGCTTTCTACACCTGGCTGTCCTTCATAATGCCTATCATGTCATAAGAGTACACTAGGTGCTCTTTCCATGCTACCAACACAAGTGAGGTTGCTGTGCAGATTGCAAGACTACAAATTTCAGGGGAGGGGGTTAAGTCAGTTTTATTAATCCCAGTGCTGAACTGGTACTTATTTTATTGACCCCAAAAGGGGTGAAGGGTAAAGTCAGCATTTGGACTTAGAATATAAAGAGTTCAAAGAAATGCCTTTTGCTCCATATGGGAGCAATCCTGCAGTTCACAGCTTTAATAGTAATAATCCTTTTTGCTTAGGCACAAGGGCCTGAAATTTTTTGTGGGGTGGGGTAAGTTAATTATTTCAAGCTCAGTACTCAACTGTTACTTGTTTCATCGACCCTGGAAAGATAAAAGAAAAAGCTGATTTTGGTAGAATTTGAACTTGTAATGTAAAGATGGATGAAATTTCACGAAGCATTTTGTCTGATGTGCTAACAATACTGCCAGCTGGTGGCCTTAACAGTAGTAATAATAATAATGATAATGATGAGGATGATAATAATAATAATAATAATAATAATAATAATAATAATAATAACAATAATAATAAGAGAGCCTAATAATTGATGCGACAGTGCCAGGAGATCAACATATCATGAAAGAAAGAGAAAAGGTTGATAAATATACAGACCTGAGAATTGAGATCTCTAAGATGTGGCAGCTACTAGAGTCAAACATAAAGGTTATCCCTATTGTCATTGGAGCATTGGGTTCAATATCAACCAATCTGAAAAAAAAAAAAAAAACATCTGTAAACTTTAGAAATACCTTACAATCTACATGTATTACAAAAGTCGGCATTATGTGGAACTGCATACATATTGTGTAAAGTACTGTCAGTCTAAGGTCCTTGTTGTGACTTGACAGACAGTACAAGCCCCCGGTAGACAAAATATCTTCAATCAACAACCTCACGATATTCAATATTCGATACTGTGCAACGTTTATAATAATAATAATAATAATAATAATAATAATAATAGAGGTAACTCGAATGTGGAATCTAAAAACAGAAACAATGCCTATCATAGTAGGCGCCTTAGGTATAATAAAAAAATATTCAAACAAATACATAACAAAAACACCAGGACTTACAAATATATATAACATACAGAAAATTGCACTACTGGGCACTGCACACATCCTACGCAAAACACTTTCAACACAGTAACCATAAGAGCACCAGTACTCAACTGGTACTTAATTTATCGATCCCGAAAGAATGAAAGGCAAAGTCGACACCAGCAGAATTTGAACTCAGAACGTAAAGATGAGAAAAATGTCGCCAGGCATTTTTCCCTGGCGTGCTAACGATTCTGCCAGCTTGCTACCTTAATAATAATGATGATGATAACAATAATGATGTTGATGATGATAACAATAATGATGATGATGACGATGATGATAATCTGTTGACTGTCTTCTTCATCAGCATTTTATGAGACATCACCAGCAGCATGTCTTCCATGTGTTGGAGTGACGGGCCCCTTTCAACATCCATATTAGGGTATCCAGGGTGATATAGGGGTATATAAGACTGCATGGATAACCTGTCTGATGAATGTCTGATGAAGGCATTTGTAAACAATCTGCAGAAACAGATAAGATTAAAGTGATTAGAGAGGCTTATGGAATGTATATTGGCTCATAATGTGTGTAATGTGTGTGTGTGTGTGTGTGTGTGTGTGTGTGTGCGCGCGCATACACATGTGTGTGTAAGTGTACGATTGTGATTGTTCAACTGAATCTTTCTATGTTCCTCTTCTGCACATCAAACGAGGAATACACATGTACACACGTATATGTGTATCTGTGTTTTATACACACACACACACACACACACACACATATATATATATATATATATATATATATATACATATATATATATATATATATATATATATATATATATATATATATATATATATATATATATATATATATATATATATATATATATATATATATATATACATATATATATATATATATATATATATATATACATATAATACACACATATATATACATGCATACATACATATATATATGTATATATGTATGCCCAGTTCCATGTCAAACCATCCAACATATACCAGCATGGAAGGTGGAAGTCAAATGACAATGTTGACGATGATGAGATATGACAGGCTTCTTTTAGTTTCCATCTGATGAGTCCACTCACAAGGCATTAGTCAGCCTGGAGTTGAAAACACTTGCTCAAGTTGCCATGCAGTGAGGTTGAACTTGAAAGTGTGTCGTTCGGAAGCACATTTCTTAATGACATACCTATGCCCAAGCACAAACACACACACACACACGCATGAGCGAACACACACACATGCATATGTGCACACACACACAATGCATGCATACACGTCTGAACACACATACGTACACATGCATGCATGCATATGTGAACACATACATGCACATGCACACACACATGCATGTGCACACACATACACATGCATGCACACACACACACACACATTACATACATACATGCATGCACACATACGAATTATAAATGCATGCAAGTATGTATGTGTGTTTGTTACTATGTGTGAGTAGTAGCACGCTGGACAAAATGCTTAGTGACATTCTGGTTATCTCTGTATCCTGAGTTCAAATTCTGCTGCGGTTAACTTTGCCTTTCATCCTTTTGGGGTCAATGGCATAAGTGCTGGTTGAGCACTGGGGCCAATATAATCAATGAGCCCCACCCCACAAAAGTTTTAGCCATGTGTCTATAATACTAAGAAGAGTGGCTGAGTGGAGGTGCAAGCATAGCTGTGTAGAGGTGCAGGTGTGGCTGAGTGGAGGTGCAAGCATAGCTGTGTAGAGGTGCAGGTGTGGCTGTGTGGATGTGCAGGTGTGGCTGCGTGGATGTGCAGGTGTGGCTGCGTGGAGGTGCAGGTGTGGCTGGGTGGTAAGTTCTCGGTTCAGTCCCACTACGTGGCACCTTGGGCAAGTGTCTTCTACTATAGCCTCATGCTGACCAAAGCCTTGTGAGTGGATTTGGTAGACAGAAACTGAAAGAAGCCCATAGTATATATATATATATATATATATATATATATATGTATGTATATGTGCATATGTTTGTCCCTGCCTCTATCACTTGACAACCGATGTTTGTGTGTTTAGATCCCGGTGACTTAGGTGTTCTGTAAAAGAGACCGATAGAATATGTACCAGGCTTACAAAAGATAAGTCCTGGGGTTGATTTGTTCGACTAAAGGTGATGCTCTGACTGAAACAAATCAGAGAGTAAAAGAATAGACAATTTCTTTATAGAAACCCCTTATTTCTCAGTAACCAACTGGAAATTTTCCCCTCTGTCTTGCATATTCTTACATTCTCTTAATTTATATTTGTATTCTAAGACTTATATGTTATATTTCTATATATAGAGATTTGTATTGATCATCATCATCATCATCATCATCGTCGTTTAACATCTGCTTTCCATGTTAGCATGGGTTGGACGATTTGACTGAGAACTGGTGAACCAGGAGGCGACACGAGGCTCCAATCTGATTTGGCAGAGTTTCTACAGCTGGATGCCCTTCCTAACGCCAACCACTCCGAGAGTGTAGTATATCTGTATTAATATGTATTAATGTATATGCGTTTTTAGAAATATTAAAAAAATTTTACATCTATGTGTTTTCCATTTGGGAATTTGTTGGTTGACCTAATGTTGTTTCTGAGTTGACCTCTTTAATTATTGTTCGTCTCAAACTCATTCCGAGCACTTCTCAGTTACAGCCCACATATCTCAATAGAAAGGTTTAATAGCATATATATATATATATATAT
>NC_142930.1:124385773-124418273 GCF_046866305.1 Octopus bimaculoides | reverse complement strand
GTGTGTGTGCATGTGTATGTGTCTGTGTGTCTCTGTCTGAGTGTGTGCGTTTGTGTGTCTGTGTTTGTTCCCCCACCATTACCTGACAACCGATGCTTGTGTGTTTATGTCCCCGTCACTTAGCAGTTCAGCAAAAGTGACTGATAAAATAAGTACTAGGCTTACAAAGAATAAGTCCTGGGGTTGATTTGTCTGACTAAAAGGCATTGCTCCAACATGGCCACAGTCAGATGAATGAAACAAGTTAAAGAATAAAAGAATATATATATATATATATATATATATATATATATATATATATATATATACACATACATATATATAAAAAAGAATACAAAAAATGGGACAAGAACGCAAAACATCCAGACAGATGATACAAAAAAGGGACAAGAATAAACAAGGACAGGTCTTTCGGAGTTTTCTTTCCTCAGTCGAGTTCCAGATTATCTTTGCAATTTTGACTGGTTATACTCGAGATTACACCAATCTGGCCAGCCCCAAGGAAAAACTAAGCTAAGAGCACTAGATTCCTTGGAAGAAAGCAGCAAATGTATACGAAAACAAGAATGGGGGAAAAAATGGAGAAATGGTACACAAATGCAAATGCAAATAACAGGACATTAACAACAGGTGTATTTCGACTAAGGATGAATTAAATTAAGCTGGCGTGTGTGGAAGTGAAGCCTTAGGGCAGGGACATAAGAGATAAGTAGGCAAGAAGTAAAAAAATGTTTGGCCTAAAACATTACCTGGACCCTAAGTAAGGCATGTGTAAAATTTGAATGAAATTGGTTGTGTAGTTCTCAGGTTTTAGGGATTCACACAGACAGACAGACAGACATACACACAGACACATATTCTCATCTTTATATATACAGATATATACAACCATTTATCTCAATGTATGGCAGTTATATTACTCTTGTAGTGTTTATTTGAAAACATAACAAATCAAAGATTAGGTAAACTGAGATGAAGCGATTTCTGTTTCAAAATATGGTAAAGTTTATAACATGAGAGGAATTTGTATGAGAAATAACATTAGTAGTTCTGCCTGCTGTTTAAAAAATATATATATATATATACATATATATATATATATATATATATGTATATATATATATATATATATATATATATCATATATGCTACATAGATGTATATTATGTATGTGTATGTATATGTGTGTGTGTGTCTCTGTGTGCATACACACACACATGCACACACACATATATATAATTAAATTAGGCAGCAGTTTAGCAATGTTTTAAAAAGAAAATTATATTGTCATTAAAGGACAATTATATAAATGTGTGTGTGTGTGTGTGTGTGTGTGTGTGTGTGTGTGTGTGTGTATGCATGTGTGTGTACTTATATATCTATAATGTGCTGGTGTATAGCAACAAGGCTATACGCAGATCACATGCAGCTAAGTATATTTATATACATACGAGTGAAGGCGTGGTTGTGTGGTAAGAAGCCGGGCGAAATGCTTAGCAGTATTTCGTCTGCTGCTACGTTCTGAGTTCAAATTCCGCCGAGGTCGACTTTGCCTTTCATCTTTTCGGGGTTGATTAAATAAGTACCAGTTACGCACTGGGGTCGATATAATCGACTTAATCCGTTTGTCTGTCCTTGTTTGTCCCCTCTGTGTGTAGCCCCTTGTGGGCAGTAAAGAAATAAGAAGCCTGTTTCCCAACCACATGGTTCCTGGTTCAGTCCCACTGCAGAGCCCCTTGGAGAAGTTTCTTCTATATTCTGGGCTGACCAAAGCCTTGTGAGTTGATTTGGCAGATGGAAACTGAAAGAAGCTCATCATATATATACATACATATATATACATACATATATATATATATATATATATATATATATATATATATATATATATATCTGTACAAGTGTATCTTGGTGTATGTGTTTGTCTTCCACCACTACTTAACAACCAGTGTTTGTTTGTTTACATCTCTGTGACCTAGTGGTTGGCAAAAAAAAACCCCAATAGAATAAGTACGAGGCTTAAGAAAGATATGAGAAGTAGGGTCGATTCTTGATGGTAGTGCCCCAGCATGGCCACAATCTAATGACTGAAGCTAGTAAAAGATAAAAAGATACATGCATAGGCAAGGCATGGCTGAGTGGTTAAGAAGCTCTCTTTGCAAACATGAAGCCTTTGGTTCAATCCCCCTATGTAGAATCTTGCACATGTGTTTTCTACTAAAGCCCCAGGTTAGTCAAAGCTCTGTGAATTGATTTGGAAGATGGAAACTGAAAGGAACTTCATCGTATGTATATATATATATATATATATATATATACACATATATACTAAAAATGGGGAAGGTTGGTTTATGGGATTGTCAGGTTTCCCGTCCATAAAAGGTTTAGTGTTATGGCATATTGTCAGACCCCAAAACCTGATACGCTATATAGCTAAACCCTTTATGGATGGGAAACCTAAGGTAATCCTATAAACCAGCCTTCTCTATTTTTGATATATACTGCTCTACATCTTAGAGTGTGCTTCTTCTCCAGCTTTATGTTTTCTACAAACACTGTGTGGTTATGTGTGTGTGTGTGTGTGTGTGTGTGCGTGTGTAAATAAGTAACAAAGATATACATTCATTATGGTCATTTCAAGAGGCTCCATTTAATTGATTAATGAAAACATTACATCAATTTGAAAAAAAACAACAACACGAATATTGGGTAGAAATGCCCTTATATGGAGTCTTGATATTCAATATTCAAATAATATTGTTGGGGTGTGCAGATTATACTGAACTAGCGAGATGGACCATACTGTCAGTAATCCTGATAGTATGACTGATATGGAAAACGTCACTAATCAAATAGAACAGACAGTAAGAAGAGTTAAGGATAGGAAATCTATGCATTATATTATATTAGAATATAACAATAGAAACAAAAAGAAGAACACAAATTTAGTTGAATACGTGCCAGGTAGCTTAGATAAAAATGGACCTACTAAGAGGTCCTGTCCAGATAGTGTAGGTAAACAATACATAAACTCTGTAAACAGTAATATACGAATAATTGACAAATATAATGCCAAATATAATAGCAAACAAACCCAATGCCGTAATAAGAACCAGATAAAGGGATTAAGCACTTTTGCAAAAAGCTTAGGTAGAAATAGAAATACATACCTTAGTAACATGGATATTTTTAGCTATATCGAAGGAAAACAAATAATTTCTAATATACTGAAATTGTTTTGTTCAGCATTGACTAAGCATTTTTCAAAAGACAGTAAGTACCATAGAATTTTTAATAAAAATCAGATTAGATTAGGTTTCTGTAATAGCAAAAATCTAGAAGAAATTATAGCTGTACACAATGATAGTAAATTTCACAGTTTCCATATGAGTAGTAGTAATAATAGTAATCTGAATTATAATTATAGATCAATAAATAGCAACAACGTCAACACAAGTGGAAAAACCGTGGGTGATACAGCTAGATATCAAGATAGGAACTATGGTTTGACAACCTATGGAGTTGAAGAGATCCAAGGGAGCTCCACAATTAACCAGGGAGTAGGAGATATGAATCCTAGATGGCAAAGTATTCAGAGTGTTGTCACTGTGGAGAGGACTAATAGCTTAGAAGATAGATGGGAGAATATAAAAATTACATCTAGAGTAGTGAAGTGGATGATAGCGATGGAAGTACTAGAACTACTAGTTGCGATTGTGCAAGGTACAGGGTTTGTCTGCTTGGCTCTGATTGTAAGCATAAAAATATCATATACAGATGTAAGATTACCTCAGTGAATAGAGAATATTTTATATAGGAGCTAGCTTATGTTATAATTATCAGAGAATTGCCAATCATTTCAGTTCATTTAGAAATAGGGACAAAGTGAATACTGCCAGCCTTAGTAAGCTAATTTGGGGAGTTAAAGATAGTAGCAAAGTATTTTCGATTGCTTGAGAAATTATTAGTAAAACAAAACCTTATAGAATAGATGATAATAGATGTAACTTTTGTGTGGAGGAAATGTACCAAATTTTATTTTCTAAATATATTATTATGAACACTAGACAGGAACAGGCCATGAGGTGTCCACATTGGATTAAATATCTGTTTAAACAATTTAAAGAAATATAAATTACCCTCTATAGTAATTATACTAGTTAACATAATGATTGTGATAATGATATTTTTGCAAATAGTACTAAAATGATTTTAGTAATAATCATCATCATCATCATCATCGTTTAACGTCTGCTTTCCATGCTAGCATGGGTTGGACGATTTGACTGAGGACTGGCAAACCAGATGGCTACACCAGGCTCCAATCTGGTTTGGTAGAGTTTCTACAGCTAGATGCCCTTTGTGATGCCAACCACTCCGAGAGTGTAGTGGGTGTTTTTATGTGCCACCGGCACGAAGGCCAGTCAGGTGGTACTGGCAATGGCCATGCTCAAAATGGCGTATTTTACGTGCTACCTGCACAGGAGCCAGTCCAGTGGCACTGGCAACAACCTCGCTCGAATGTCTTTTCACATGCCACTGGCACAAGTGCCAGGAAGGCAACACTGGTAAATAACAATAATAATATTAATTGAGGGTATAAACCGAAACATAAGTGAATCACCTCTGAATAAATAATGTACTCCATACAGTATAATGTAAACAAAACTGCTACAATTGATTGTAATATGAATTGAACATTTTATAAACCATGATTCAACTGTAATATCAGTGGACGTGATTATAAGACCAGAATTCAATTTGATTTTAAAAGTAACGCCATAACCTTCAACTGAATACCAACGCAAGAAATTTGTTTGAATCAGTTCACTTCGATAACATTGTTAGTGATGGAACCTTGATGAAATTGCATTGACTAGGATGCATAACTGCATACAGAGCAATGTGCAGTTACTGCAGTAGAAACATATGTTGGTCATTGTTGTATATGCTGTAGAAAACTTTTTTTAATAAAAGGTTTTGGATGTGAAGAAATCTCCACTCTCTTCCTTGTTTTCAATTGTATACTCTATGGAATATTTGTAGTTCTGAATAGGAACATGGAACTACCCACTGAGTGAAGCTTACAAATACCAATATCTATTTATACTGGAGTATTATATAATTCGAATGCTGTGAATAGCCTGCATCTATACCATTTTATGAGATAATTTGGTATCTTCCATAATAATTTATCCGTTATATATACATACATACATACATACATACATATATATATATATATATATATATATATATATATATATATATATATATATATATATATATATACATATATATATATATACATATATATATATATATATATATATATATATATATATATATATATATATATGTGTGTGTGTGTGTGTGTGTGTGTGTGTGTGTGTGTGTGTGTGTGTGTGTGTGTGTGTGTGTGTGTGTGTGTGTGTGTGTATTCCAAAATAATGGTAAAGGAAAAAATAATTAAATAAATGAATGGTGAATAAGAAAGTGGATACCCTTTCTCTCTCTCTCTTTCCCTCTACCTATCTGTCTGTCTATCTATCTATCTATCTATCTATCTATCTATCTATCTATCTATCTATCAACGTATCTACCTGCCTATATTTCTATCTATCCATCTCCATTGTCTTGGAACCTCACCCCCAAAAAACAAAAACAATGTTATCTTCTAAACAACCCCCAACATCTGTTTTATATAAATGAACAAGCTGTTTGTACATTCACAAAATTGTATTCAACAAGTTCTAGAGAGGAACGAAAGTGCTAATTATAATGAAGAAATAAAAGGATTTTTTTCCAAAGTTTTGACGACTTTTTTTTCTCTCTCTCTCTCTCTTTATATATATAAATATATACATACATACACACACACACATATATACATACATGCATGCATACATACATACATGCATACATACATACATATATATATATGTATATACATATATACATACATACATACATACATACGTACATACATGCATACATACATGTGTGTGTGTGTGTGTGTGGGTGTGTGTGCCTTGGTGTATGTGTTCATCCCCCACCACTTGTTGACAACTGGTGTTGGTATGTTTATATCTCTGTAACTTAGTAGTTCAGCAAAAGAAACTGATAGAATAAGTACAAGGTTTAAAAAAGTAAGTACTAAGTTGATTCATCATCATCATCATCATTTAACGTCCATTTTTCATGCTTGCATGGGTTGGACACTTTGACAGGAGCTGGTAAGGTTGGGGTGGGGATGGGGACTCACATACACCAGGCTCCATTGTCTGTTCTGGCTCATTCAACTAAAATTTCTTATGGTGATGCCCCTGCATGGCCACAGTCAAATGACTGAAACAAGTGAAAGATAAAAGATCTGTTTTACCAATTCCAGTATTCATCTTTCTCAATATACATGAAAGCAGCGAGCTGGCAAAAACGTTAGCACACCGGGCGAAATGCTTAGTGGTATTTTGTCTGTCTTTATGCTCTGAGTTCAAATTCCACAGAGGTCGACTTTGCCTTTCATCCTTCCGGGGTCGATAAATTAAGTACTAGTTGTGTACTGAAGTCGAGCAAATCGACTGGCCCCCTCCCCCCAAATTTTGGGCCTTGTGCCTGGAGTGGAAAAGGATATTAAGATCTCTAAAGGCGGTGAGCTGACAGAAATGTTAGCACGCCGGGCAAAATGCTTAGCAGTATTTCATCTGTCTTTATGTTCTGAGTTCAAATTCTACCGAGATTGACTTTGCCTTTCATCCTTTTGGAGTGAATAAAATGAGTACAAATTGTGTACTGGGGTCGATCTAATCAACTGGCCCCTTCCCCCAAAATTTCGGCCCTTGTGCCTAAAGTAGAAAAGAAAAGAATATACATGTTACCCCACAAGAACTTCATCACTCCAAGAATGATGACACCAAAGTCAATGTCAGTGAGATATGAACAACACTAAACACTGTAAGTTATTTAGTTCGGTGCCTTCCACTTCCCACCAATACACATTCTTTATTGCTGTTTTAATTAATAATTGGGAAATATGTATATTAAGAAATGGAGGATTGGTCTGGGAGTATATGATTGTTGTGACCTTATTCTAATAGCACTTCGTGACATTGAAATATCTAATATGGTTCAGAGTGCAATATTTATGTGTGTAAGCTTACTATGTATAGATACATACACATGTACATATATATATATATATATATATAGATACATACACATGTACATATATATATATATATATATATATATATATATATATATATATATGTATATATACATATATAGATACATACACATGTTCATAATATATACATACATACATACATTCATACGCACGCACATACATGCATACATACAAGCATACATACATACATACATGCATATATACATGCATACATACATACATACATACATACATACATACATACATACATGCATGCATGGTGATTGCTCCATTTCATTGTGTTTCTTTGATGTCAATGGCATTCTGACTTTCCGTCCATGGCTTCTCACACAACTATTCAGGCCAGTTACAGATCTTTATGGTTTGAAGCAAAGGTAACAGTCGGAAGTTGCAACTTTCGGTGCATTTCCACTTGGTTCACTCTGCACTCGCTGCTCTTTTCTATCATCACAGGACTTTCAGCAGGTGCAATGACAAAGGATGTCACCCTAAAGAGATCTGTAGTCTGTAGTCATCAAATTATAGGAATAAACATTTGTACAGCATGAGTACTGCTCTCTGATGCTTTGTAATTAGTATGTAGTGACAAGCCAAAGCAAGATTAGAGAAACTGTCCTTTGCCTAGAAGGATGCTTTAACAACAACTAGGGGTCCCTCACTTCCAGTGTGTGCTCTGACATTCACCAAGGGTATATCTGTGTCCTCACACTCAATACCTACCTACATACAAACATATATAGAGCGGACAAACAACGACAGACAAAGGGATTAAGTCGAATACATCAACCCCAGTGTGCAACTGGTACTTTATTTATCGACCCCGAAAGGATGAAAGGCAAAGTCGACCTCGGTGGAATTTGAACTCAGACGTAACAGCAGACGAAATACCACTAAGCACTTCACCCAGCTCGCTAACGTACCTACATACAAACATACATACATGCACATAGTCTGTTGCCATAGTAATGCGGCTAAAGCATGCAGAGTGAAGCCACTTGGCACAGATTGACCTTGAACACTGTTGTGCATGTGCACTAAGTTTTAACATTCTAGCTTGGAAGGAAGGTGTGTAGCGTGTGATTGCTGCATTGACCATGGCAGAGAAAGTTGAGCAGAGAATCTGCATCAAATTTTGCCAAAAGCTTGGTGATACCTGCTCAGAGGCCTTCGCAGAGTTTTCAAAATGCTTTCATTGTTCTCAACACAATCAAGGAGATCTTGTACAACTGAATGCCGAATGTCATTTTGGTCAGCTGAAAGCAGTTTTGGCACAAACTTGGCAGACACTCATCTCATATCCAAATCTTCAGTGATAATGGACTGAACTGAACCTTAACTAATCTGCACATCCTCTGATAACTCACGGTTGGTGATTAGATGATTTCCCCTCACAGCTGCATGCACATCTGTGATGGTTTTCTCAGTTGTACTGGTTACGGGTCTCCGAGAACTTTCATCAAATATTGACAATTTTGCAGTCATCTTGGAAATGTCTGAACCACTCATACACTTGTGTGTGGCTCATACACTCCCCTCCATACACTTTCTGCAATTTTGCATTAGCCTCTGAGCAGGTATCACTATGACAGCTTTCCCTGTCATGGTCAATGCCACGATCACACACTACACATCTTCCTTCCAAGCACTGCTATAAAAGCGGAAGTGAGCTAGAATGTTAAAACTTAGTGCGCATGCACAGCAGAGTTCAAGGCCAATCTGCATGCTTTAGCTTCATTACTATGGCAACAGTTCGGATACTTATTGATCAGACCTCATATGTATGTATGTGCTGAGTATGATATTAAAGTGCATCTGGCATTGAGGCTTCAGTTCAGAAGTTTTGGAGTTGCAGGGAGCATGGAGTCAGTCCTTATTTACCATTGCTCCTAGCTCTCTTCTGACTGAGAACTGGTAGTAACTGTCAGGCTCCCATCTATGGGTTGAATGGATATCCCAGGGGTAGAGGTTGCTCCCATCGTTTTTGACAAAGCCGTGGAGAAGTGGAGAAGGGCAGCTCTTCTAGGAGAAACATACTCTGACCTAAAACTTGCAGTCAGAATACTATGAAGTCATCTTGCAATGTTTGTCACTGGAACTTACTACATTGACCAAGAGAGTAGCAAAAGTGCTCAACAAGCTTTTGTCATTTAAATCCAATGACATACAGATGTCTTGTAATCATTTCATTTCCTGACCTGTTTTGTATTTCATAAATTCCTATGGTAATGTATGCACGAAGGAAAGTCATATCCACACATATATGCAAGGATGAAAGTGAATACAAACAGTCCGGCTGAATGTGAGATCTGACATGACAAGGCATTCATCATATTGTGCATATGTTTGTTTGTGTGCTTGTGTTTGTGTCTGTGAGTTCATGTTTCTCTTACATTTCCTGGTTTGTAAACAATGGACATATGATTGTGTTGTTTGCTCACAGTCTTCTGTGAATGCATGTCTTGGTTTCTTGACATGTCTCAACATAATGTTTGATCTTTGTAAACAAAAATCTCAGCCATGTGATTATCATTTCTTTGGGGAGATTATTATTTTACTTTAAAACAAGCAAGGATTGGTGACAGGAAAGGCATCTTGCCATAGGAAAAACTCCCCCCCCCCCCAACATACTCTTGTCTGATCCATGCAAGCATGGAAAATTGGGTTCTAAAATAATCCTTTTTTACTATATGTACACGGTGGAAGTGCAATGGCCCAGTGGTAATGGCAGCGGACTCACGGTCGGAGGATCGTGGTTTCGATTCCCAGACCGGGCGTTGTGTGTGTTTATTGAACGAAAATACCTAAAGCTCCACGAGGCTCTGGCAGGGGGTGGTGGCGACCCCTGTTGTACTCTTTCGCCCCAACTTTCTCTCACTCTTTCTTCGTTTCTTGAGTAACGCTGTGATGGACTGGCGTCCCATCCAGCTGGGGTGGAACACATACATCATAGAAATGGGGAAACCAGGCCTGTGAGCCTAGCTAGGCTTTAAAAAGGCACATAGAATAGACTATAGGCACAAGGCCTGAAATTTGAGGGCTGGGGACTAGTCAATTACATCGACCCCAGTGTTTCATTGGTACTTAATTTACCGACCCTGGAAAGATGAAAGGCAAAGTCGACCTTGGTGGAATTTGAACTCAGAACATCTTTAAGATGGACGAAATGATGGACGCAGGAGTGGCTGTGTGATAAGTAGCTTGCTTACCAACCACATGGTTCCAGGTTCAGTCCCACTGCATGGCATCTTGGGCAAGTGTCTTCTACTATAGCTTCTGGCTGATCAAAGCCTTATGAGTGGATTTGGTGGACAGAAACTGAAAGAAGCCCGTTGTATATATGTATATGTATATATACGTGTGTATGTGTTTGTGTGTCTGTGTTTGTCCCTCAACATCGCTTGACAACCGATGCTGGTGTGTTCTGCTGTTGCCTCAGGCCGGCCAGGGCCTTGTGAGTGGATTTGGTGGGCGGAAGCTGAAAGAGGCCTGTCGTATATATATGTATATGTATGTATGTATGTATATATATATATATATATATATATATATATGTGTGTATGTATGTGTGTGTGTGTGTGTGTGTATGTTTGTGTGTCTGTGTTTGTCCACCCCAACATCACTTGACAACTGATGCTGGTGTGTTTACGTCCCTGTAACTTAGTGGTTCAGCAAAAGAGGCCGATAGAATAAGTACCAGGCTTACAAAGAATAAGTCCTGGGGTCGATTTGCTCGACTAAAGGCGGTGCTCCAGCATGGCCACAGTCAAATGACTGAAACAAGTAAAAGAGTAAACTAGTTATTTTCAAAATTAATTGAAACAAAGAATATATTTCAGTATATATCAACAGAAATATTGTGTCAAAATGGTTAAGTAAGTTTCGCTACTGATGGTGCTATGTAATGAAGCTAACCAAACTTTCAGGCTGAAAAGTAAAAAGCAAAAAGCAAGAAGCAAATAAAAAAAAAAAGAAACTTGTTTTATTTATTGCTCGAAAAAAAAACATTGAAATTATTTTAAACTATCAACTTATTGTACTAATAAAGACAAAGTATTCTTTAATCTCTTTGGTTTGGTTTGGTTTGGTTTGGTGGTAGCAGCAGTAGTGGTGGTGGTGGTGGCGGCGGCTGTGGTGGTGGTGGTGGTGGTGGTGATGGTAGTGGTTGTGGTGAAGGTGGTGGTGATCGTGGTGGTAGCGTTGGTGCTGGTGGTGGTGATGGTGGTGGTGATGGTGGTGGGAAAGGTGGTGGTGATGCTGGTGGTGGTGCTAGTGGGGGCAGGGGTATCAGTGGTGGTGGTGGTGGTGGTGGTGGTGGTGGTGATGGTGATGGTGGTGGTAGTGGTGATATTGGTGGTGGTGGTGATGGTGGTGGTAATGCTGGTGGTGATGTTGGTGGTGTTGGTGTTGGTCGTGGTCGTGGTGAAAGGTGTGGTGATGTTGGAGCTGGTGCTGGTGAAGTGGTGATGGTGGTGATGGTCGTTGTCATGGTGGCGAAGGTTTGTGGTTATGCTGATGGTGGTGCTGGTAGGTAAGGGCAGGGGGGTCAGTAGTGGTGGTGGTGATGGTGTTGGTGGTGATAGTGGTGATATTGGTAGTGGCGGTGACAATAGTGGCAGCAGTGGTGGTGGCGGTGGCGGTGGTGGAGCGGCAGAGAATAGTGAATGTTTTATATTGAGAGGAGATCTAGAGATAAAAGGAAACCAGCCTTGGGTTTATTTCATTACACAAGTCTCTGGGTAATAAATGTCACTACCAGTTATATCTTTGTGACTGATCGCTCTGTGTGTGTGCATATGTGAGTGTGTATGTGTGAGCATATGTGAGTGTGTATGTGTGAGCATATGTGAGTGTGTGAGTATGTTTTTCTGAGTGTGTGTGTGTCAGTAAGTAGGTGGATGAGTTTTACGTGAAAGAAAGAGAGAACGAGATAGGATTTTAGTGTTATTTTTTTCTGTTTAGTATGGAAGCCATATTTAGGATTGTTTTTATTGTCATTTATATATATTTTTTTATTATGTTGTTTGAAAAGAATTTCACTTCCCAGCCAGGAGGTTCTGGGTTCAGTCCTACAGTGTGGTGTTTTGAGTGAATGTCTTCTACTTGGGTTGGTCGATGCTTTGCGGATGAATTGGGGAAAGGGGAAACTAGAAAGTTTGTCAAACACACATACACACACACATGCATACACATGCACACACATACATGCGTGCACACACAGGCACACACATGCACACACATAAGCATGCACATGCACATACACATGTACACACACATGCACATATACACATGTATACACATGCACACACCTAACACACAGCTAACCCCTCTTAACCAGAGAGTAGCTAATAGTCACAGAGAACTGCTCTCACTCTATTTAACAATCACACCCTGAAGCCCTAGCATAAAATGGCATTGGTGGCAGTAGTGAATATACACAGCAAGGGGATCAACCAAGATTTTAACAATACATTTGCTAATCTGTCAAATTTTTAGTCAGGCTTTTGTTTAAAAGTTCTGAATATGGCAATGAAATATTGACACCTTAATATATGAAGTCTTAATTAAATTCATCTATATTAAAAATGAATTATTAAGAAAACATGGTATGGCTGTTTGGTAAGAAGTTTGCTTCCAGACCAAATGGTTCCGGGTTCAGTCCAACTGCGTGGCATCTCGGACAAGTGTCTTCTACTAAATCTTCGGGCTGACCAAAGCCTTGTGAGTGGATTTGGTAGAAGGAAACTGAAAGAAGCCTGTCGTATATATATATATATATGTATCATCATCATCATCATCATCATCGTTTAACGTCCGCTTTCCATGCTAGCATGGGTTGGACTATATATATATATATATATATATATATATATATATATATATAAATATATATATATATATATGTTTGTGTGTCTGTGTTTCTCCCCCACCATTACTTGACAACCAATGTTGGTGTGTTTATGTCCTTGTAACTTAGCAGTTCGGCAAAAGAGACCGATAGAATAAGTACTAGGCTTATAAAAGATTAGTCCTGGGGTCAATTTGTTCGACTAAAAGGCAGTGCTCCATCATGGCCACAGTCAAATGACCGAAACAAATAATCAGAATAAAAGAATAAAAGAAGATCCATCCTTGTATTCTTTAAGATTTTTTTCAAAGAATTTAAACAATTTCATACTTTATTGGTATTTAATATGGCAACGAGGCATAAGGCAGGGAGCTGGCAGAATCGTTAGCATGCTGGGCAGAATGCTTAACAGCACTTTGCTCATCTTTACATTGTGAGTTCAAATTCCACCAAGGTTGACTTTGCTTTTCATCTTAATGGGGTCGATAGTACCAGTTGAATACTGGGGTTAATGTAATCAATTTGTCCATTCCCCTAAAATTGCTGGCCTTGTGCCAAAATTTGAAATCAATATTAATATAGTAACAATCTCCATATGGCATTTTGAATTTCTCCTTAACTCTTGGACACTCACTCACCTGAGATCATTCCTGGTTTTATGATACATGCTACCTGTTTTGACCCTTTACCATTCATGCTGGCCATATCCAGCCCAAATATTCTACCTGTATCATGTTGAAACTGATCAGATCTGGCCTTTCACACCTACCCTACAATGTCATTCTCAAAATAAACAATGACATCATTGAAATCTCAAAACAAGATAATGCGCGAATAATTTCAGAACAACATGTATAAGTAAGTATTACATTTGACAGTTTTATGAATGCTAAAGGGTTAAAGCAATCTAAATTAAAACCTTCTCTCAAAATTTATGCTCAAAATCTTTGTTTAATAATGAAAAATTTATTTTACTAAATTCTTCAATATTTTCGAAATTAATTAAATCAAAAACAGAGTAGTTCGACAAAAAATGGTAGCAAAAGAGTTAAACTGTTATTTGATATCTAAAACAGATCAATAACCTCTCACTGATTTGATATGTGCTAATGGGTTCTTCAAGACCTTAATAGTTTCCACAGCAAATTGACAATCATAAACTGTGATATGTGCTTAGTTGAGAACCATAACATTTTGTCTTTACAAACAATATTCATTAATAGTTTCTAATTAAGATACACAGCCAGCCATTTTGAGGGGAAATGGTCAGTCAATTGCTTTGACCCAAGTGTTTCACTGATTCTTTATTCTATCAACTCTACCTTGGTTGCAAAGTGAACTTCTTAACCACACAGCTATGTCTGCTAGCAAATTTCTGGGTACTTTGGGGCTACTTTCTAAAACTTTCTAAAGCACTTTTTGAATATTTTGTCCTACTTTTTGGGATATTGATCTAGTAACCTGCACCTATTTCATTGATTTGATTGATTACCACCATTTGAATCAATCTATAGTTATGAATGATTCAAATGAGGCCTAATTATAACGTCTGGAACATCTTGAATTAATCATATAGATTTTTCCAGATCATTGACCAAGTATTATTATATTGGCTTCATTGGAGCAAAATGCAATAAAAATTTTCGTAAAATTAATATACATACTTGAAGCAACTTTAGATTAAAATAGCAGTGTGTATACACACTTATAATATGTATACAAATGTGGAACAACATTAGCTGTCATTTTTTTTTTATCTCTGAGAAACTTCGCAAAGAGATTTGTATGTTATGAATACATGATTCCACTCAGAATGTTTCTGATGTCCAGCCATGGTGTTTCAAATATTCTGAGTTAGGCTGAAATTGCTTCTTCTGATGTAGAAATTGGCAAACATATATATATATATATATATATATATATGCCCCCCCCATATATATATGTATATAGATATGTATATATACACACACAGACACACACACACACACACACACACTCACACACACACACACACGCGCACACATATATGTGTGACAGGCTTCTTTCAGTTTCTGTCTACCAAATCCATTCACAAGGCTAATATGGAGAGGAGAGCAGACATTAAATGACGATGACGATGACGATGCCAATGACGACAGCGATCATGACAATGACAACAACAATGACGATGACGATGACGATGATGATGATGATGATGATGATGATGATGATGATGATGATGATGTTGATGATGATGATAGACCCAAATATTGGCTTCTTTGTTCAGTTCCTTACTTTGAAAACTTCCCTAGAATTAACTTGAACTTTTAACCGTAAACATAAACATCATGTGGGGACTCATTATTTATATTTCTTTTTCTCTACCATGCACCATTCTTTCATTCCAGCATCATCATCATCATCATCATTAATATCGTTTTTATTAATCTTTATTAATTGTTTTTGCGAAGTCATCTTGATTACAAGCCAGTTATTCTCTCATATTAATCACTGGCTCACAGCTGTTGACTAAGATTATTAATGGTTCTCAAGGAGAAATAAAAGAAAATTTTTGTTATAAGGAAATATATTACCACATTGCCTTGGGTTTTCAACATAAATAGATTGGAATTAGTGATAATTGCAATTTAATAATGATAATTGCAATTGAACAATGATAACTATAATTCTAGCATCTTTCATTATAATTTTCTTCACTAGAGTTTAGCAGTTCTGGTAGATTATAAAATGAATCTTTTATCGTTGATCTTTTACTTGCTTCTGTCATTAGAATGTGGCCATGCTGGGGCACCACCTTGAAGAACTTTTAGTCAAATGAATTGACCCCTGTACTTTTCTTTCCTTTTTAAGTCAGATTTGTTTGACTGAAGGTGATGCTTCAGCATGGCCCCAGTCAAATGACTGAAACAAGTAAAAGAATATATATATATATATATATGGTGCATCAGCATGGCCACAGCTCTAAGCTGAAACTATAAAAAATTTAAAAAAATATATACATATATCATCATCATCATCATTATCGTTTAACGTCCGCTTTCCATGCTAGCATGGGTTGGACGATTTGACTGAGGACTGGTGAAACCGGATGGCAACACCAGGCTCCAGTCTGATTTGGCAGAGTTTCTACAGCTGGATGCCCTTCCTAACACCAACCACTCAGAGAGTGTAGTGGGTGCTTTTACGTGTCACCCGCACGAAAACGGCCACGCTCGAAATGGTGTCTTTTATGTGCCACCCGCACAAGCCAGTCCAGGGACACTGGCAACGATCTCGCTCGAAAATCCTACAGGAGCCAATATATATATATATATATATATATATATATATAGCGGTCAAGCATGGCAAATATATATATATATATATATATATCATCATCATCATCATCATCGTTTAACGTCCGCTTTCCATGCTAGCATGGGTTGGACGATTTGACTGAGGACTGGTGAAACCGGATGGCAACACCAGGCTCCAGTCTGATTTGGCAGAGTTTCTACAGCTGGATGCCCTTCCTAACGCCA
This sequence comes from Octopus bimaculoides, assembly GCF_046866305.1. NCBI lineage: Eukaryota > Metazoa > Mollusca > Cephalopoda > Octopoda > Octopodidae > Octopus > Octopus bimaculoides. The sequence continues at coordinate 124,401,721 of NC_142930.1, read as the reverse complement.
ACCACTCAGAGAGTGTAGTGGGTGCTTTTACGTGTCACCCGCACGAAAACGGCCACGCTCGAAATGGTGTCTTTTATGTGCCACCCGCACAAGCCAGTCCAGGGGCACTGGCAACGATCTCGCTCGAAAATCCTACAGGAGCCAGTCAGGCGGTACTGGCAACGGCCACGCTCAAAATGGTGCATCTCATGTGCCACCCGCACAAGAACCAGTCCAGGGGCACTGGCAACGATCTTACTTGGCTTGCCGGGTCTTCTCACGCACAGCCCATTTCCAAAGGTCTCGGTCCGTAGTCATCGCCTCGGTGAGGCCCAATGTACGAAGGTCTTGCCTCACCACCTCAGCCCAGGTCTTCCTGGGCCTACCTCTTCCACGGGTTCCCTCAACTGTTAGGGTGTGGCACTTTTTCACGCAGCTATCCTCCTCCATTCTCACCACATGTCCATACCAGCGCAATCGTCTCTCTTGCACGCCAATATATATATATATATATATATATAATATGAATTGGACATGGGCGATCGTTGTATTCTTTCTTGTTTTGAGGTTCACAGACAAATGGCTGGGTGGATATGCGTGAAAAATGGCACACATGTGGAGACGGGTGCATAGATTAGAATGTGGTTTGTATTGTTTTCCTAGCCCCCATAGTTACCAAGAAAATCGATTAAAACTTTTTCTAATGGAATTCCCCTGTTTGTTCCGCCATTAAAACAACCAGTTGCTCACACAGCTGGCATATACCATCTCGCTAGCAACAAGGGAAGTACAGGATGACAGTCAGCCAAAACTTTCCTAGGCAGAATTGTCAGATTAAGACAGTAGGGTGTCTCACACACACACACACACACACAAACACACACACACACACACACTCACAGTCACACATGCACACACACACACACACACACACACACACACACATCCATTTCATATATCTTCGTTCAATTTCTGCTCTCTGCAAATAAAATTTTTTACGGATACAACTACTTACAAAATAGGGATTAATGTATAATTTCTTTCTATGTTCATAATTAAATCAATGTTTTAATGATTAGACAGAGGTTCAATAGAATAGCTCTCAGGAACACACATGCATCTAAGGTGTTCTGTCACATTGTGTGTCTTCCAGTCCTTGGTTTTGGGCTTCTATCAGGAGGAAACAAAGAAATAAGTAAAAGTGTGGATATAGGATGAGCAAGTGGGGTAGAGATTATGCTGTGGGAGAGGGGGAATCAAAAGGAAGGATACACAGAAGGAAGAGAAGGATGAAAAACGAGTAGGAGACAAAAGTGAAGAAGAAGAAGCTAAACAACATAGATAAATTAGGTAGGCCATATATAGCAAATTGGTTTATCTTGGTGTATGCTTGTGGTCAGTCAGTACAAATGCATATATACATACAACAAGCTTCTTTCAGTTTCCATCTACCAAACCCACTCACAAGGCTTTGGTCAGCTCAAAGCAATAGTAGAAGACACTTGCCCTAGGTGCCGTGTAGTGGGACTGAACCTAGAACCATGAGGTTGCTAAGCAAGCTTCTTACCATACAGCCACACCTGTGCCTATGATGGAGGTTCAGAAACAGGTGCTCTGCTGTAGGAGAGCTACATGGTTAGCCCAGCTGGAAAGGGAGAAAGGAGGGAGGAAATGGGGTATCTGGGCATACCCTTAAGTTACAAGGTAGATGTGAGAGAGATTAGGGACTGAGGATTGAGGGAGAGTGGATGAGAAGGGAGCATTCATGAGAGTGTGAAAGGAAAGTGAAAGATGGCAGTAGGGGTTAACGCTGTGAATATTGAGCATGATGGGAAGTGTGGGCAATGGTGAATTTCTGTTTGTGGGCAAATGGTAAGGGTAAATAGGAGTGGTAAATAGGCATGAGTAAAGGTAAAAAGGATCTGTGGAGCTGATCAGTCTTAGGTACATCACCATCATCATCATCGTCATTTAACGTCCGCTTTCCATGCTAGCATGGGTTGGACAATTTGACTGAGGACTGGTGGACCAGATGGCTACACCAGGCTCCAATCTGATTTGGCAGAGTTTCTATAGCTGGATGCCCTTCCTAATGCCAACCACTCTGAGAGTGTAGTGGGTGCTTTTACATGCCACCAGTACGAAGGCCAGTCAGGCAGTACTGGCAACGGCCACGCTCAAAATGGTGCATTTTACGTGCCACCTGCATAGGAACCAGTCCAGCGGCACTGGCAACGATCTCACTCGAATGGCTTTTCACGTGCCACTGGCAAAAGTGCTAGGAAGGCGCAGAATATAAAAATAAAATTCTGAAATGGTTTGACAACAGTCAAATGGTTGCAAGGTTCATCATGTTGTTTCTGATGCTAACAATTAAAATGGGAATAAGATAGAATCTGTTATCAAATAGTCAAGGTTTATTGAGGCCAAATTAAGTTTCTCTTCTTAGAGCAGGGGTTGGCTAACGTTTTATATCATTGATTTCTTCATGGTGTTGCTGATAACTTATTGACCCTCATCATATAAATTTCTAAAATATAACTAAAAAGTGTAATTACCACAAATTATCTTTATTTAAAAAGCAATAATTCCTTTGTTTTTTCCTGTTATCACTGGTTTTAATAAAACATATTTAATGAAAATACTTAGCAAAATTGATAAAGAACAATAAAAATTCAGCAGTATTATGTTGGTAATGTCAGAATGTTTAATGTGAAATTTGTGTTTGGTGAATACAAATTATTGCATCAATATTTGGCAAGAAATTAGTGAGTTTTAGCCTTAAATTACCCACACTTTTCTAGGTTTAGTTTGCTAATAATTCACCACCCTTACTGCTCAAAGTTGTTTCAGGTGTTTATTGGCTCCTAGAATTCCTTTTCCCTTGGGGATCAATATTGACCATTTTGCCAACTCTGCCTTACTGTATAATGCAAATGCAGAGAGATAATTCCAGTGTTTGTAATATACAAAACGCACTCAACAACTGTGGAGAAGACACTTCCGAAAGGGGGTTCCACACCATGTTGAAAACAGTAGAGGAATGGGGGACAAAACTGGACATGGTTCCTCTTGATGATGTCCTTAACCATTGGATCCTACAAAGGAGCTGTCGAGGTAGCAAACCATGAAACGTAGTTGAAATTCTTCCTCACTTTAACCCTTACTACTCCCTCTGCTATTCCTTGTGTTGTAACAAAACTCATATTTATCTACATTAACTCTGCATGTATCCTCTGAGGCAAAGAAAAATAATACAAAAAGCTAGATTGAATCTTGTCTTATGATTTCCTGAAAACATTCAAACAGGGGTTTTTTATATGGTGAAGACTATGAAACACAAGAAGGAATTTCCTGTAGCAGTTTTTTTTTTTTTTAATAGGGGTCAATGCCAAGTTGGATATAAGAACAATTTTAATTTTAAGGTTTTCTGATACTGGATGGAAGTCAAGATAAACCATTTGGGTTAGTTGGGTTAGCGTAATAATTAGTTAGGATTGTGGTCTGTTGGAGATATGGGTACAATGTGCAACAGCTGGTGTGATTTGATACCAATATTTGAAAGTTGTAGTATCAAAAAGCAAATAAACATCTTTCATAGATATTATTATTATTATCATTATTACTATTATCCTTATTATTATTATTATTGTTGTTGTTGTTTTGACTGGTAAAACTAGAAAACAGGAGTCAGGCATTGAAATCAGGCAAACAAGCTTGATTCTATTTATCAGATGAAAGTTCAAAATTGTTGACCTCTCTGCTACATTATTACTTAGCGCTACTTAAAAATATCTCAGAGAAACAACCATTTTGCAACAGCAAATGACGGTTTCTTACATAGACAGGAAACCTGAGATATTTTAAGAGCTGCTGCTGCTGCTGCTGGTAATGGTGGTGGTTGTGTGATGAGAAATTATGGTGTTTATGCCTTTCCAAGGACATTACCAACCTGGTGTATATATTGTTATATATCCAGGGAGTGCCATTGATACACTGTTATATAATTCCCTTTTGTTGAATGTCTTCTCTGCACTATTCATGAATGTTTTACTGTATTGTTGTGGTTGAATACATGACATTTATATAATATAGCAAGTACGGACATAACTGGGTGCTTTTAATAAGTTCATTTTGTAACCATGAGGTTCTGGGTTCAGTCCCACTGTGTGGCACTTTGGGCAAGTGTCTTCTACTATGGCCCCAGGTCAACCAAAGCATTGTGAGTGAATTTAGTAAAAGGAAAATGAAAGAAGCTAATCATATACATACATACATACATACATACATATATACATACATATATACATACATACATACATACATACATACACACACACATATATGTGTATGTACGTATGTATGTAGACAGATATATATATCTAATGGTACTTATGGCAGTGGCACGTAAAAAGCTCCCATTACACTCTAAGAGTTGTTGGCATTAGGAAGGGCATCCAGCCATAGAAAACATACCAAATCAGGCTGGATCCTGGCACAGCCTTCCTGCAAGCCAGCCCAGTCATACCGTCCAACCCAAGCCAGCATGGACAACAGACACTAAATGATGATGATGATGTTGATGTATCATTTAATAAACACAGGATTTAACTGTGGGCCGCCATAAGTTTCATGCTCAGAGAGTACAGTAGATGAACAAGCTTTTATAGCATGCTGTGTACTATCTAACATACTATGCAAGCTTGTCCAACTGCTGTACTATTTGAGCATAAAACATGTCGTAGCTCATATATGTAAGTCCTGTGTATATGAAAGGGTATGAAAGGGTATTTATGTCCTGATGGATGGAGGACTTTTTTTTGTTTATCACACATATCACTACACTGTGTATGTGTGTGTGTGTGTGTGCATGCATGCGTGCATATGTGAATATGTATGTGCACGTGTGTATGAGCATGTGTGTATGTGCACGTGTGTATGTGCACATGTAGATGTACACTATTACTACTACTACAACTGCTACTGCTACCCTTAATACTACTACTACTATCACCACCACCATCATCATCACTACTACTACTACTACTACTACTACTACTACCACCACCACCACCACCACCAAACCACCACCATCATCATCACTATTGCAACTATTACTACTACTACCATCACCACCACCATCATCATCACTACTACTACTACTACTACTACTACCACCACCACCATCACCACCACCACCACCACCACCACCACCACAACCACCACTACTACTACTACTACTACTACTATTTCATTTAAGATATGCAGTCACTTTAGTAACGTAACAGTTATAAACTGTCGGGAAGTGGAGACATTCCCAGGCCATGATTCCTTACAATGGTCATATAACCACAATAACAACACAGTTCTCATCTTTAAGTCTCCACAGTAAAAGAAACAAGTTTTTATTGTAAAAGCATTGTTGGTTCTTTTTTATGTTTTTAGGTTTCATTATTTTTCGTTTTACATGCAAAGATGTGGCTGAATGGTAAGAAGTTTGCTGCCCAACCACATGGTTGCAGGTTCAGTCCCACTGTGTGGAACCTTGGGCAAGTGTCTTCTACTATAGCCCTGGGCTGACCAAAGCCTTGAGAGTGGATCTGATAGACAGAAATTGAAAGAAGCCCATTGTGTGTGTGTGTGTCTTTATCATCATCATCATCACCATTTAACATCTGTTTTCCATGCTGGCATGGGTTGGACGGTTTGACTGAGGTCTGAAGAGCCAGCGTCTGCTCCAGGCTCTAATCTGATCTGGCAATATTTCTATAGTTGGATGAATATTTGAAATTCTTACACTTGTATAAATTTTTTATTGGATTCCAAAAATGATCAGTAAATTTTTTTTCTTCTCTGATCTTTGGAACCCCTGGAGCTGTTTATGTCCACCACAGAGTTGGGGGAGGGTTATTATCCTGGATGTGTGGTCCCAACAATCAAATTTGGAGGAGGAAGCATAATAGTTTGGGGCTGCATGTTGTCCAGGAATGTTGTTCTCTTGTAAGGGCAGAATGAATTCCAACACTTACACCAGAATGTTAGATCAAGTTTATCAATTGTCCTTAGCTAAAATTTTCAATGATAACATCCCAGATGGCGTAACCTTTCAACAAGACAATGCTCCATGTCACACATCCAGAGTCTCAATGGGTTGGTTTGAGGAGAGAGAGAGATGAGGGTGATGAAATGGCTCCTTCAGTCTCCAGACTTCAATCCCATTGAACATTTGTGATGACACTTAGGTACAAGAGTGTGAGTGCACAAATGTTCTTCAAAAAAGTGAATTAGAAGCCAAAATTCATGAAGAGCGGCAGAACATTGACCTGGTCACTTGTGCCAACTTATTCTCAAGTATGCAAAAAATGCATAAAAGTGGTTATAAAAGCAAAAAGAGGATACATCAAATACTAATCATTGATGGGATGGACTCTAGAATGTTTCAATTATTAAGTAAATGAGCTTCAATTACATTCTCTATATTTTCATACCTTTTCCATAATTTTGGCCAAGGTTCTAAATATATGCATATCATCATCATCATCATCATCATTAACACCATTTAACGTCTGCTTTCCATGTTGGCATAGGTTGGACGGTTTGACTGAAAACTGGTGAGTTGGAGAGCTACACCAGGCTCCAATCTGATTTGGCAAGGTTTCTACAGCTGGGTGCCCTTCCTAATGCTAACTACTCCAAGAGTATAGTAGGTATTTTTTACTTGTCATCGGCATGGGTGCCATTAATGTGACAACAGCATCAGCCATGACTATGATCTCACATGACTTGACAGTATATCTATATAATATATAAAGTGAGATCATAGCCATGGCTGATGCCGGTGTTGCATGTCTGACCCATTTAAAAGTACCCTTGAGGCATCGGGCAATATAATATGCTTGACTCAACAGAAAATCTGCTGAGTCAAGTAAAACCAAAATTGTAGCTGTGGCCAGTGCCCCCTGACTGGCTTCCATGCCAGTGGCACGTAACATCAAGCTTATGATTGTGAGGTTGTGAGTTCGATTCCTAGATGTGGTTGCGTCTTGTGACACCACTGGTGCCAAGCTGTATTGGCCTTTGCCTTTCCCTTGGAAAACATTGGTAGAGTAGACAGGGGAGACTGGTATGCATGGGCAACTGCTGGTCTTCCATAAACAACCTTGCCTGGACTTGTGCCTCAGAGGGTAACTTTCTAGGTGCAATCCCAAGGTCATTCATCATTGAAGAGAGTCACCCTGTCCCTTTCTTGTATCACCTAACTGTCTTGATGTTTTGCGTTCTTGTTCCATTCTGTATTATATATATATATATATATATATATATATATATATATATAAATTTATTTATGAGGGTAGAAATTGATATTAATCAATTTGAACCAGTGGTCTAGCATATTAAAAAAATCCGAAGATTAAAAATATATTACATACAAAAATAAGAGGAATGACCAGCAAAAGTGGACTCCTATATGCTAGAAATAGATGCCGAATCATCGGATTTTTTTAATATATGTATAGTTATGTAGATTGGGTTAAAATTCAAGCTGTGTTCTATTGAAGCACATCTGCTTATTTCAGAATACCAAATCCATATGTAAATGTTATATTTGTTAGTTGAAAATTCTGAAAAGTATATTTTGCAGATTGATTATAAATCAAAACAGGAGACTGGAAAACTTTTTTTTATCATTTATTCACCATTACACATGTTCCATTTGCTAATAGGAGTTATAAAATTGTACATAGAGGAGAAAAACATGTAAGATGTTTCCTATTAGAAATTCTTTAGACAGGAAAACAAATAACATTAGAATCAAATTATGGGGGCAAGTTTATACTTTGTATAGGTCCTTTCAGGGCCAATACAGTTTCTGGCACAGAAGAGAAGGCCTTACATTTCAGATAAAGTTTTTGGATAAAAAACAGATATGTGATTGCTATGATATATCTGTGTGTGTGTTTGTGTGTGTGTGTGGGGGGGGGGGGAGATGATGGTGGTGGTGACAGTGATCGGCATCGTGATGTTAGTGATGATGATCATGATAAAAATGATGATGATGATGATTTTGATGATGTGGTTAATGATAGCAATGATGATGATGACGATGACGATGACGATGATGATGATGACAATGACAATGACGAGGAGGAGGAGGAGGACAACTGTAACAGTGTCAGTAATGACAAGAACAGAAGACAGAAGAAAGACATTTCAATGTTTTAATGATGTGACTCAAGTCTTGTTCGAGATATTTAGGAACATATACACACACACACACACACACACACACACACACACACACACACACAGATATACACAGACATACACGTACATCCATACAGAAAGATTTTCGAAGAGTTTCTTGTCACAATTCCAGATGTTACTTGTGAGGGAATCGAGTACATTTGTTGCTTTTCAAAGTTGGATTGTCTCAAAGACTGGGGACATCAACTGTGAAGAGCATCCAGCCATAGCGAACCAGCCTCAATGATTTCCATCTGACCCAAGCAAGCATGGAAAAGTGGATGTTAAAATGACAATGATGATGATGATGGTGGTGGTGGTGATGATTATGGTGATGATGATTATGGTGATGATGATGATGACATATGTTTCTTTAGATTTATGTAATTTTTACTTCTAGAGAATTCAAACCAGCCACAAACTAAACTGCATGTATACATATAAGCGTAGGAGTGACTGTGTGGTAGGTGGCTTGCTTACCAACCACATGGTTCCGGGTTCAGTCCCACTGCGTGGCACTTTGGGCAAGTGTCTTCTGCTGTTGCCTCAGGCCGGCCAGGCCCTTGTGAGTGGATTTGGTGGGCGGAAGCTGAAAGAGGCCTGTCGTATATATATGTATATGTATGTATGTATATATATATATATATGTATGTATGTATGTATGTGTGTGTGTGTATGTTTGTGTGTCTGTGTTTGTCCCCCCAACATCACTTGACAACTGATGCCGGTGTGTTTACATCCCTGTAACTTAGTGGTTCAGCAAAAGAGGCTGATAGAATAAGTACCAGGCTTACAAAGAATAAGTCCTGGGGTCGATTTGCTCGACTAAAGGTGGTGCTCCAGCATGGCCGCAGTCAAATGAGTGAAACAAGTAAAAGAGTAAAAGAGTATGTGTACCAAACCTGGGCACCAAACCGTTAATCCATTAATCGTTAATTAACAAAGTTAACATTTTCATTAATGAGTTAACTTTTAAGTTAATTTTGGAAATCCTTATCAGACTAATTAACTTCTGTTTCATTTAACTTCTGTTAACTCGAACCAACTTCAGTTAACTTCAATTGAACTGAAGTTAACGGATTTTATACTTTTGGCACTTTTTAAAGGTATTTTTAGGTGGTCTTAGAGCAAAAATTGATTTTTTGTTTTTTTTCTATAAGAAAAATTAATGTTAATGGTTTATTGATAGCTTCTGTTACATTAGGAAATAATTAACCAATTAACAGTTAATGAAGTTAACTTTTTGATTAATGGTGCCCACATTCGGTATGTATGTGTTTATGTATATATGTATGTATGCATATAAGTGTGTTTATATGTATGTAAGAGAGTGGACGGCCATCACGTATGTATGGATGGATGGATGTATGATGGATACATGTATGTATGTATGCACATATCGAACAGAGGTCGGCAGAGTTAATGCACAGATATGTCTAGATGTCGTTTTGTCAAGAGCAGGGTTCATTAGCCACCAACAGAGCCACCAATGGAAAATATAAGTTAGTCCTAGAGCGCACAATGTTCCTGAAGGTCAGCAATGGTCTTCCTCGGTCACGAGTGGACAGCCATCATGTATGTATAAATGGATGGATGCATGCATCAATGGATAGATGGATGGATGTATGGATAGATGTATGGTTGGATGGATGGATGGATGTATGAATGTATATATGTATGTATGTATGAATGGATGGATGGATGGATAGATGTATGGTTGGATGGATGGATGTATGTATGAATGTATATATGTATGTATGGATGGATGTATATATGTAAGAATGTATGTATGTATGTATGGATGGATGGATGTTCTGTTTCTCTCTTTACTTTAATGTAAATTTTGACCAGCCTCCAACTTGGTAGCAAGATTGTAAAGGAAAGCATCTTGTTTTGACCATCATCTTTTAAATCTTCAGAAGATCTTACAGATTTTTATTATCCCTTATATTGTGATCTTTGTAGCAGATGGATTAAGAATTTGCATCCTTTCCCCAAGATCCCAAGTTCAACCAAACTTTGCTCCAGATGGATCGGTATGTATCCCATTGCTCCAATAATAACAGGTATGAAGCTGGAAGTGTGGGTTACTGGACTTGCACTCTCCTTATCAATGATCCATAGATTTTCTCTTGTATTTTCCTTGATGGGGAAGCTGGGGTTGGAGGAATTGGTGGAATGGCTGGTAAGGGTGAATAGAGTGTGGTGGTATGGACATGTGCTGAGGAGGGATGAGGAGCATGTTCTGAGGAGGGTGTTTGAGTTTGAGGTAAATGAACCTTGAAAGTGAGATAGACCGAGGTAAACGTGGAGGGGACAGGTGGAGGAGGAGATTGGGAGGGTTGGCTTGAGAAGGGAGGACACCCAAAACCGGGCAAGATGGCAAGATGGTGTGAGGGTGGTTGCTATGGCATTTAGGTAGATCCGGCCACTCCCGTTAATGGGGGACAAAACCTGGATTTAAAACACTGGATGATGATGATGATGATGATGATGATGATGATGATGATGATGATGGTGATGATGATGATGATGATGATGATGATGATGATGATGACGATGATGATGATGATGATTGGTGACCAGAGGGCAGCTGATTTCCATAACAGAATGTATCTTTTAAAGTTTTTAAAAATAAAATACTTGATGTATAAAAGAAACGCATTTGAATTTTTACTTCCCCCAGTTTTATATAATATTGTTGTGACAAACACTCAAAGTCAACTATACATGTCTTCCATAAACCTGCTAGAAATAACAACTAAATTTCCTTTAGATCATATCATATCATCACTAAAGAAAAAGGACACATTAGATAATTCAGTCTTAGATTATACTATGCCTGAATAAAAGACAAGAGGATTACAGCTGGAATATCAATGATAATAGATCTGCTTGATCTCAGTTGACCTGAGGGTAAACAACAACAACAACAACAACAACACAACAACAGCAACAACAACAGCAACTATAACATAGCTGGGATTTTTTTGTAGTTTTGAAGATATTTTGGTTTTATTTTTTGAAATCAAACAAAGAAAATCAGTCATAAGAAAACTGGAATTTTATCTTAGGTTTTTATGAGAGAAAAGGAAAAGGAAGAAGAAGAAGAAGAAGAAGAAGAAGAAGAAGAAGAAGAAGAAGAAGAAGAAGAAGAAGAAGAAGAAGTAAAGGAGGAGGAGGAGGATACTGTGTGTGTGTGTGTGTGTGCGTGTGTGTGTGCATGTATGGGGGCATATGTGGGAATATATAAAGGGGGAGGGTGTCCAGTCTCTGGGTGGGACTGAACACTGGTAAGTCACAGAACGAAGATATGTGTGTGTGTATGTGTGTGTGTGTGTGTGTGTGTGTGTGCATCTATCTGCGTGTATACATACATACATACACATATATGCGCACACACACTTGTGGATATATATCTATATGTATACATATGCACACACACACACACATATGTTCATATACATATATATATTACACATTCATATGCATATATGCACATTTATACTTACATATTATTATGTGTGCATTTATGTGTGTATATATATATATATACATATACATGCATGTACACATGCATATATGGATATATATCTATATCTATCTATATCTATATCTATCTATATCTATATCTATCTATATCTATATCTATACTATATATAAAACAGAGATGTGTGTGTAATCGCTTTTCACGTGAAATCGACTTCACCAAATGCTTCCATACTTGTGATGCATGAATAATTTGACCTCGGATAAATGTTAGGCTCTTCATTTGATTTTTTTAATTAAAAATAAATAATATTGCTTTAAAGCACTACTGATGCCTTATTTCTAGTGAGACAGTTGCAAGAGAAATACCTAGCTAAGGATAAACCTCTGTACCTGGCTTTCGTTGACATGGAGAAAGCCTTTGACAGGGTCCCCCGATCCCTTATCTGGTGGTCAATGAGGAAACTTGGGATAGAAGAATGGCTAGTGAGAGCTGTGCGAGCCATGTACAGAGATGCTGCCAGTAAGGTGAGGGTTGGAAATGAGTACAGCAATGAATTCCGGGTAGAGGTAGGGGTCCACCAAGGTTCCGTCCTCAGCCCCCTATTATTTACCATAGTCCTCCAGGCAATCACAGAGGAGTTCAAGACAGGTTGCCCCTGGGAGCTCCTCTATGCTGATGACCTTGCCCTAATTGCGGAGTCACTATCAGAACTAGAGGAGAAGTTTCAGGTGTGGAAGCAAGGTCTAGAATTGAAGGGCCTTAGAGTCAACCTAGCTAAAACCAAAATCCTAATAAGTAGGAAGGTAGATAAAACACAAACCCCTTCAGGTAGATGGCCCTGCTCAGTATGTAGAAAAGGAGTAGGTAGTAACTCTATAAGATGTACCCGGTGCAAGCTATGGACACATAAGAGGTGCAGCAACATCAAAGGCAGGTTAACTAGCAAGTTAGTTTTTGTTTGTGGCAGATGTTCAGGTGCAATAAAGACTGCAAACAAACAGGAAACAACTTCTATCTCATTCCAGGGTGAAAAACTAGAGGTAGTCGATAGCTTCCGCTATCTGGGCGACCAAGTTAGTAGTGGGGGTGGGTGCGCTGAAAGTGTAGCTGCTAGAATAAGAATAGCCTGGGCAAAGTTTAGAGAGCTCTTACCCCTGCTGGCGACAAAGGGACTCTCACTCAGAGTAAAAGGCAGACTGTATGACGCATGTGTACGAACAACCATGCTACATAGCAGTGAAACATGGGCCGTAACTGCTGAGGACATACGTAAGCTCGCAAGGAATGAAGCCAGTATGCTCCGTTGGATGTGTAATGTCAATGTGAATACCCGTCAGAGTGTAAGTATCTTGAGAGAAAAGCTGAACATTAGAAGCATCAGTTGTGGCGTGCAAGAGAGACGATTGCGCTGGTATGGACATGTGGTGAGAATGGAGGAGGATAGCTGCGTGAAAAAGTGCCACACCCTAACAGTTGAGGGAACCCGTGGAAGAGGTAGGCCCAGGAAGACCTGGGCTGAGGTGGTGAGGCAAGACCTTCGTACATTGGGCCTCACCGAGGCGATGACTACGGACCGAGACCTTTGGAAATGGGCTGTGCGTGAGAAGACCCGGCAAGCCAAGTAAGATCGTTGCCAGTGCCCCTGGACTGGTTCTTGTGCGGGTGGCACATGAGATGCACCATTTTGAGCGTGGCCGTTGCCAGTACCGCCTGACTGGCTCCTGTAGGATTTTCGAGCGAGATCGTTGCCAGTGCCCCTGGACTGGCTTGTGCGGGTGGCACATAAAAGACACCATTTCGAGCGTGGCCGTTTTCGTGCGGGTGACACGTAAAAGCACCCACTACACTCTCTGAGTGGTTGGCGTTAGGAAGGGCATCCAGCTGTAGAAACTCTGCCAAATCAGACTGGAGCCTGGTGTTGCCATCCGGTTTCACCAGTCCTCAGTCAAATCGTCCAACCCATGCTAGCATGGAAAGCGGACGTTAAACGATGATGATGATGATGATGATGATTCACTTCTTTAAAAAGGTTCCTCAATGTCAACATCCGGTATTGACGTAACAACGGCAAAAAGCTTCACTCTCTATTTTGTGTGTTCGTGTGTATGAGAGAGAGAGAGTAAATACTACATACATACCGCTCTCTCACTCTGTTTCACACACATGCACACGCACACACACACCCCTTGACTCACTCACACTCTGTCTCTTACAAACACACACATACATAAATGTATACAAACATATTTACAAAGACACGTGTGTATGCGCACGCATGCGTGTTTGTAAGAGACAGAGTGTGAGTGAGTCAAGGGCTGTGTTGTCATATGCATACATCCAAAGATGTATGTATATTTATGCATGTACGTATACATGACAACAAACCTCTCTCTCTCACTCACACTCTGTCTCTTACAAACACACACATACATAAATGTATACAAACATATTTACAAAGACACACGTGTGTATGCGCGCGCGCGCGCGCGGGTTCCACAATCGCCATTTATTTCAATTACTCTTGTGAGCATATTCACGTAAATCATTTTTTTCATTTAATCCCCATTTTAATTTTCGTAAAAGTTTCCAAGTACCAATGAGGCTTTTTGGCACATCTTCAATTTTCCCCATTCATGAGAGGCGCCCAGCCATCATTCATCTGAGAGTCCATCTACAGAATGTCCTCAAATTTCTATACAGCATATTTTGCCTTTTTTTCTTCAAGTATATAAGCAACAATATCATTCCCGAGCAACGCCAGGTGCCTCTGCTAGTATATATATATAACACCAAAGATCCACTTCTCATTGTTATTTATTTCTCCATTTTCTTAGCATCTTTATATATATATATATATATATATATATATATATATATATATATATATATATATATATATATATATATATATATATATATACACACACATATATGTGTATGTGTGTATGTATAGGCGCAGGAGTGGCTGTGTGGTAAGTAGCTTGCTTGCTAACCACATGGTTCCGGGTTCAGTCCCACTGCGTGGCACCTTGGGCAAGTGTCTTCTACTATAGCCTCGGGCCAACCAAAGCCTTGTGAATGGATTTGGTAGACGGAAACTGAAAGAAGCCCATCGTATATATGTATATATATATATATATATGTATGTGTGCATGTGTGTCTGTGTTTGTTCCCCCATCACCGCTTGACAACTGATGCTGGTGTGTTTACGTCCCCTTAAATTAGCAGTTCGGCAAAAAGAGAGCGATAGAATAAGTACTAGGCTTACAAAGAATAAGTCCTGGGGTCGATTTGCTTGACTAAAAGGTAGTGCTCCAGCATGGCCGCAGTCAAATGACTGAAACAAGTAAAAGAGTATATACATATATATATATATATATATATATATATATATATATATATATATATATATATATATATATACATATACATATATATATATATATATATATATATATATATATATATATATATATATATATATATATATATATACATACACATATGCAGACACAAACATACATATACATATACATTTATACATGCATATTACATACATACACATTCATATGCATTTATATATACATTTATACTTACACCTATATTGTGTGTGTGTGTGTGTAGCATACATACACTCACACATATACCCTGGGTGTGCCAGGCAACTGATAGACACAAACAAATAAAAGACAAAACAACAAATGGAGAGGAAAAGAAAACAACATATTTCAAACAACAACAAACAAAAAACAGCAGTACACATGTTGTGCATAATACATCAAAGAGTCTGGCCATTCAACAACAATGGCTCCAGTATGACCAGGGGCAAGTGTTTGATGTACCCCACCCCCACCATCCAAGCTCACAACACTGGAGCCCAACAGAAACACCATATACTGGGACCATTGGCTAGTCTCATAGAGGTGTATAGTTTAGTCGTTCAGGTGTTGGACTCATGATCTTAAGATTGTGGTTTTGATTCCTGGACTGGGTGATACATTGTCTTCTTGAGCAAAACACTCCATTTCACATTGCACCAGTCCACTCAGCTGACAAAAATGAGCACTCTTGTGATGGACCAGAGTCTTGTACTGGAGAGAAATATATGCACCCACTCTCAGAGTGGTTGGCATTAGGACGGACATCCAGCTGTAGAAACATTGCCAGATCAGATTAGAGCTTGGTGCGGCCTCCTGGCTTGCCAGTCCCCAATCAAACTGTCCAACCCATGC
>NC_142930.1:124373273-124383273 GCF_046866305.1 Octopus bimaculoides | reverse complement strand
CGTTCAATCCATGCAGCATAGAAAAGTAGGCACAAACAGATGATGTCTTATGAACTGTAAGTTAGATAAAATACGCTTGTGACATTTTAACTTCTAAAGACATCCACTGCAGTTACTGTGGAGAAAAAAAAAATGTTTTTACACCTTTAACCATAAGAGAAGTGGAGGTGCAATGGCCCAGTGGTTAGGGCAGCGGACTCGCGGTTTCAATTCCCAGACCGGGCGTTGTGAGTGTTTATTGAGAGAAAATACCTAAAGCTCCACAAGGCTCCTGCAGGGGATGGTGGCGAACCCTGCTGTACTCTTCCACCACAACTTTCTCTCACTCTTACTTCCTGTTTCTGTTGTGCCTGTAATTCAAAGGGCCAGCCTTGTCACACTGTGTCATGCTGAATATCCCTGAGAACTACGTTAAGGGTACACGTGTCTGTGGAGTGCTCAGCCACTTTCACGTTAATTTCACGAGCAGGCTGTTCCGTTGATAGGATCCACTGGAACCCTCGACGTCGTAAGCGACGGAGTGCCAACAACAACAACCATAAGAGAGAATTTTTTTACACTTTCTGCCATTAGAGGAGACCTTTTCTTCATGGAAACTGCAGGGAAGTTAAAAATATGATTGTGGCATATTTTAACTAACCTAAAGTTCGTTTATTCTGAATGACTGCTTGGCACTGATGCTGCTATTTTCATCCTGACCAGACAGTCCACTAGCACAACTCAGCCGCTGACGTTGACTGCTTCTTAATTGATACTATGGCTTTGAATCTGCTCAGGGTTATCTCCCTTTGGTATTTCCCATTGAGGAAGGCTAAAGTGCTAGAAACACATATCTGGCAATCCACTAGAGGGAAACACTAGACAGATATGGTGTTTTTACATCTTTTCCATAAGAGAGAATCTTTTCTTTACTGTAACTGTAGTGAATTTACATTTAGAAGTTAAAATATGTCACAAACATATTTTAATTAACCTAAAGTTTGTTTGTTCCTAAACACTGCTTGGAGCTGATGCTGCTATTTTGATGATGTTTTGTGTGTGTGTGTGTGTGGCTAGAAAGAAATGAAGCTAGTATGCTCCACATGATGTGCAACATTAGTGTGTATATTTGACAAAGTGCAATTGTGTTGAAAGGAAAATTAGTTTATATGAAGTATCAGACGTAGTGTGCAAGAGAGACGATTGTGTTGGTATGGTCATGTGTGGAATGTGTATGGATGGAAAACAACTGCAAGTTATTAGGTGATCATCACTAATGTTGGAACCATGAAAAATACCCCCCCCCCCGGTGCACTCTGTAAAGTGGTTAGAGTTAGGAAGAGCATCCAGTCATAGACACCATGTCAAAGCAGATACTGGAGCTTGCTACAAATCTGCAGCTTGCTACATGCCTGCAGCTTGCTACAAATCTGCAGCTTGCTACAAGTCTGCAGCTTGCTACAAGTCTGCAGTTTGCTACAAGTCTGCAGCTTGCTACAAGTCTGCAGCTTGCTACAAATCTGCAGCTTGCTACAAGTCTGCAGCTTGCTACAAGTCTGCAGCTTGCTACAAGCCTGCAGTTTGCTATAAGTCTGCAGCTTGCTACAAATCTGCAGCTTGCTACAAATCTGCAGCTTGCTACAAGTCTGCAGCTTGCTACAAATCTGCAGCTTGCTACAAATCTGCAGCTTGCTACAAATTCACAGCTTGCTACAAATCTGCAGCTTGCTACAAATCTGCAGCTTGCTACAAGTCTGCAGCTTGCTACAAATCTGCAGCTTGCTACAAATCTGCAGCTTGCTACAAATTCACAGCTTGCTACAAATCTGCAGCTTGCTACAAATCTGCAGCTTGCTACAAGTCTGCAGCTTGCTACAAGTCTGCAGTTTGCTACAAGTCTGCAGCTTGCTACAAGTCTGCAACTTGCTGGATCATGTCAAACTGTCCATTACATGCCAACATGGAAAATGGAAGTTAAATGAGGATGATGTTTTATTGTAGATCTATGTAATATTATAGATCTATTATTCCACCATCTTGTTATCTAAACTTTTCATTTCTTGTTCTTTGTGTTATGTTATTTTTCTGTAAAACTGGTCTCAATTGTTTACCCAGAATTTTTTCCCCCCTAATCACCATTTTTGGCTGCTTTTCGACATCCCATGTCAGTTATTCTTCAAAAGATTAGTCAGCATTGTTTGCTCTTTTTTAACCAATTCAATAGAATATCTCTGAGAGACCCAGCAGTTTCTATTGATCTTAGAACAATTGATTAGATTCCAACACAACAAATCGTGTTATATCTGGCATAAAATTATTCTAATCCTAACACTGGGGTTCTTTCTTTCTTCTTTCTTTCTTTCTTTCTTTCTTTCTTTCTTTCTTTCTTTCTTTCTTTCTTTATTTATTTATCTATTTATTTGTTTATTTCCAAATCACATTGTTCAAGAGTTGTTTACATGAATAGTTCTGACTTTTCACAAAACGCATATAATAGCATTGGTTTGTGTAAAATATATGTAAACACACCCACTTGTGTGATTTCTAGAAATTTTCTTTCACCAACTTCTTTTTTTCAAATACCCTTTCTCAAGAAAACAATAATTATAAATTATATTCTCTTTGAACTCACTCCATTAAACTACTTCCTGTTTTATCTTTAAAGAATTTTAGCTTCACTGAGTATGGCTGCTGTAAATATATGATCATGTTCTGTTCAAATAGTTGGACTTTTATGATGTTGTTGTTGGCACTCTGTCGCTTACAACGTCGAGGGTTCCAGTTGATCCGATCCTGGGAACAGCCTGCTTGTGAAATTAACGTGCAAGTGGCTGAGCATTCCACAGACATGTGTACCATTAACATAGTTCTCGGGGATATTCAGTGTGACACAGTGTGACAAGGCTGACCCTTTGAATTACAGGCACAACAGAAACAGGAAGAAAGAGTGAGAGAAAGTTGTGGTGAAAGAGTACAGCAGGGTTTGCCACCATCCCCTGCCGGAGCCTTGTGGAGCTTTAGGTGTTTTCGCTCAATAAACACTCACAATGCCTGGTCTGGGAATTGAAACTGCAATCCTATGACCACGTGTCCGCTACCCTAACCACTGGGCCATTGCGCCTCCACACTTTTATGATAAAGACCTGACTAAATACATTATAGTATTATTTAGCTTGCTCTCCTCTCAATGTTAGAATTCCAATCCTGCAAGGGGTCAAATTTGTCCTCAACCCCTCAACCCTAGGTACGACAAAATATGTACCAAATGATTCACTCAACATTATTACTCCCTTTACAAATCTGAGGCATTTCATTAATATACATCATCATCATCATCATCATCATCATCATCATCATCGTTTAACGTCCGCTTTCCATGCTAGCATGGGTTGGACGATTTGACTGAGGACTGGTGAAACCAGATGGCTACACCAGGCTCCAATCTGATTTGACAGAGTTTCTACAGCTGGATGCCCTTCCTAACGCCAACCACTCTGAGAGTGTAGTGGGTGCTTTTACGTGTCACCGGCATGAGGGCCAGTCAGGAGGTACTGGCAACGGCCACACTCAAAATGGTGTATTTTACGTGCCACCTGCACAGGAGCCAATCCAGTGGTACTGGCAATGAACTGACTCAAATGTCTTTTCACGTGCCACTGGCACAAGTGCCAGGAAGGTGATGTTTGGTAACGATCATGCTCAAATGGTGCTATTTACATGCCATCGGCATGGAAGCCAGACAGCTGGAACAATATAAAAACTTAGAATAAATTTGTGAAATAAGATAAGTTTGTGTGATTTTAACAGAAATGAACAAAGAGAAATTACCCAGTGTGACCAGTGGCAAATATTTGAACAGCATTGACAAATACAGGTGTATCAAATACCATACAATATAAACTCTTGATGTACAAAAATTCTCTTTGCCTCAAGAACAATGATTCTCAACCTTTTTAATATCCAGGCCAGATCCAAAACCTGGATTTTTTTAAGGGGGGGCTGCACCATAAAAAGTAAAATACAAATCAGTTAAAAAAAACATTGATTACATCTATAAAATGAAGATCATCAAGAACTGCTGGAAGGATGCTTAAGGA
Organism: Octopus bimaculoides; assembly: GCF_046866305.1. Classification (NCBI taxonomy): domain Eukaryota; kingdom Metazoa; phylum Mollusca; class Cephalopoda; order Octopoda; family Octopodidae; genus Octopus; species Octopus bimaculoides. The sequence continues at coordinate 124,379,197 of NC_142930.1, read as the reverse complement.
CTGCATGTAACCCTGAGAGTCGTGATTTAAGAACTGTTGCTGTAGACGATATATCACACTTATGAAATTAGGACCAGCTCCATATAAGGAGGGGGAGATTATCTCAAGAATCAAAAATTCTCCAAAGTTGACATGCCATTAAGGAAAAGGAGACAGGCTTGTTGTCTGGAGGTAAGAAGACAATCAGGGACACATGTTTCAGGTTCAATAACCATTAGCAGCACAAGAATTTTTCATTCTTATTTCCATTTGCCAAAGGACTTATGAGTTAAATAAAACAGTTGAAAACATTTATGGCCTAGTGTTAAGTGTGGATGTTATACTGAGCTACTCATCATGGACAAGTGAGAATAGCTTGGTAATATGTAGTATTCTTCCATTAATTGAATAATTTTTTCTGAATCTTCTGATTCTTTTAATGTGCTGGTTTCCTGGTATTAAATTGATATTAATTAATATCAAATTTTTACCCTATTAACCATAAACACGTTTCTCAAACTTGGTAAATTTGATGCAGAAATTATTTTCTGCAGAGATATTTCCGGATTTAGCGTGCCAAAACTAAGACTTTTGAATTTTACTCTTTATAATTAATAGAATCCCATGCACATGTTCTCATTTGTTGGAGACAACTAGCACGAGGTTCTGTTGGATTATAATCGTTATGGCAGTCTGTACTGAGGAAAAACAGATACTTTCGTTAAGAAAGTGTTGATTTTGAAATCATGGTCTACAGATAACCTAGGTATTTGTATAATTTTCACTAGTCTCGCCTGTCTGTTTTTGCTTTGCTGAATTTTCTTTGAGAATTTTTAAGTGATCTTCTTCAAGCACATTAGCAGTCCACTTTGTGGTCTCTTATATATATATATATATATATATATATATATATATATATATATACGTATTTATGTATGAATGTATGTATATGTAGATGTATATGTGTGTATGTATTACATGCATCCCGTCTGTAATTGGTTAATGGTATGTTAGCTTGTGGGGGCAGGCTCACCATGCAACAAACTAATCAGCTTCTATTTTTATCTCTGTATATATATATAATAATCTATAAATGTCATCATGAATTTCTCTTACTTCAAAACTTTGACCTCACTTTGACATAAACAAACCTGATATTATGGCTACACATTTCATATTTTCATTCTCAACTTCTATTGTTTCCATCAGAGCAGAAATGGTTTACAATACTGTAACTGCAGACGTGGATGTGTGGTCAAGTGGTTTGTTTTCCAGCCACGTAGTTTCATGTTCAATCCCACTGTGTGAGACCTTGGGTAATCATCATCATCATCATTGTTTAACATCTGTTTTCCATGCTAGTTTGTTGCATGGTTTGACTGAGATCTGGAGAGCCAGCAGCTGCACCAGGCTCCAATTTGATCTGGCAATGTTTCTACAGCTGGATGCTCTTCCTAATGCCAATCACTTTGAGAGTGTAGTGGGTGCTTTTTACATGCCACCTGCACAGAAGCCTGTCAGGTGGTCCTGGCATCAATCACGTTTGGATGGTGCTTTTTACATGCCACTGGCATGGGAGTCAGTCAGGGGTTACTGGCATTGGCCATGTCCTGATGGTGCCTTTTACATGCCACCAGCATAGGGGCCAGTCAAGCAGCCCTGGCATTGATCACGTTCAGATAGTACTTTTTACATGTCACTGGCACAGGAGCCAGTCAGGGAGCACTGGCCCCAAGTGTCTTGTATTATAGTCCTGGGCCACAGAGGCCTTGGACTTTGGTCTCACTTGGCTTGCCGGGTCTTCTCACACACAGCATATTTCCAAAGGTCTCAGTCACAAGTCATTGCCTCGGTGATATACATACATACATACATACATATATATATATATATATATATATATATATATATATATATATATATATATATATATATATATATGTAGGAGTGGCTGTGTGGTAAGTAGCTTGCTTACCAACCACATGGTCCCGGGTTCAGTCCCACTGCGTGGCATCTTGGGCAAGTGTCTTCTACTATAGCCTCGGGCCGACCAAAGCCTTGTGAGTGGATTTGGTAGACAGAAACTGAAAGAAGCCCGTCGTATATATGTATATATATATATGTATGTGTGTATATGTTTGTGTGTCTGTGTTTGTCCCCCCAACATCGCTTGACAACCGATGCTGGTGTGTTTATGTCCCCGTAACTTAGCGGCTCGGCAAAAGAGACCGATAGAATAAGTACTAGGCTTCTAAAGAATAAGTCTTGGGGTCGATTGGCTCGACTAAAGGCGGTGCTCCAGCATGGCCACAGTCAAAAGACTGAAACAAGTAAAAGAGTAAAAGAGTATATATATATATACATGTATGTATATATATATATATATATATATATATATATATATATATATATATATATATATATATATATATATATATATATATATATATATGTATATATATATATATATATACATATATATATACACACATATATATACAGAGTTTGGATAAAATAATGGAAACACCTAGCATCATAGCATCATAATTTTGAAATATCTATAAAACCTTTAAAATCTTATTTATTTTTATGTTTTTTTTAAATTTATTATTAGTGTTGCTTAAAATGTTTTGCTAAAATTGCTTTTTGTTTTCAGATATCATCAGAAAAAGGTAATTAAAATTCATTAAAATGATGGATCTATCGAACTTTCAAATTGTTGGTACTCATATGCCAGGCGCTAGCATAACGAAAGCAGCTGAAATGTTTGGTGTATCAAGAAGTACTGTCTTGAAAGTAATGACAGTCTTTGAGAAAGAGGGAAAAAACCTCCTCGTAGAAACAAAACTCCAGAAGAAAACCAAAACTTTCAGATAGGGACTGTCGGACTCTTACACAATTTATTAGAAAGTATCACAAAAGTACAGCTCCCAAAATTACTGCAGAGCTTAATGACCACCTCGAGAACCCAGTTTCCACAAAAACTGTTTGCTGGGAGCTGCACAAAGCTGGATTTCAAGGGAGGGCTGCAATCAGAAAAACCACTACTTTCAAAAGCAAACATTGCAATGCATTTAGAGTGGAGTAAAAACCTACAGAATTGGTCCTTAGAGCAGTGGAAGAATGTCATTTTCTCGGACGAGTCATCCTTTACCTTATTTCCAACCACCGGCCAAGTATACGTGTGGAGACAGCCAAAGGAAGCATTTGACCCAGACTGCCTTCTTCCAGCTGTTAAACATAGAAGAGGATCTGTGATGATCTGGGGGGGGGGGGGCTATATCTTTGGAAATACACTGGCCCAATGGTTTCCCTTCATGGCAGAATTAATAGTGAAGACTATTTAAGCATTTTATCTGATCAAATTCATCCTATGATTGCAGAACTGTTTCCGGAGGGAAATACAATCTTTCAGGATGATAATGCACCAATTCACCCAGCTAAAGTTGTTACTGAATGGCACGAGGAACATTCTAGTGAAGTTGAACATCTTATCTGGCCACTGCAGTCCCCAGATCTCAATATTATTGAACATTTATGGTGAATTTTAGAAAAATTAAGTAAGAACTCGATATTCCCCACCATCATCACTACAAGAACTGGAGACTGTTTTAGCTGAAGAATAGACAAAAATTCCTTTGGAAACAATTCAAACTTTGTACGAGTTTATACCTCGTAGAATTCAAGCTGAAATTACTGCCAAAGGCAGTTCTACCCCATATTAAAATAAATTTGTTTGAAATTTTAAGGTGTTACCATTATTTTGTCCAACCCCTGTATATGTATATATATGGAAGGCGGATGTTTAATGATGATGATGATGATGATATACATACATAATTACATACATACATACATATATATATATATGTATGTAGAAACTCTGCCAAATCAGATTGGAGCCTGGTGTAGCCATCTGGTTTCACCAGTCCTCAGTTAAATTGTCCAACCCATGCTAGCATGGAATGCGGACGTTAAACGACGATGATGATGATGATGATGATATATATATATATATATATATATGTACAAATGTGTCTTGGAAAGTGGGTGTAGTCATTTAAACAGACTTTCAATTAGCTTTTGGTATTCATTTAAAACAAACTTTTGTTTACTTTGAAGAAAAGCGATAAGAACAGGACAGGTAAATTGTCAATTGAAAAAATAGGTGAGTTAATGTTAACATTTCACCTTTCCTTAACGACATTACAAATGAAATGCTCCATCATCATAGACAGGGAGCTGTGTATTTCATTAGTATTACGGGTTACGGTTAAGAAAAAGTAGGCAGATCTATATTCAAGGACTATCCTAACTGCAACCAAAACATGCTCTTCCAGAAGAGATGTTTTGGATAAAGTTATCTGTTGAAATACATTGTATTTGTTTGAATTAATATTGAAAATAATTTAATACATCTTTGTCATTGTTAAGCTGGTATTTGGAACATAAATTAGCATGAAATTTTGATGGATGGTTATAATTTAGATCACTATAAACCTTTTGTTACCATATTTCTGTTGGAACACACTGTCTTTGTTTCAATTAACTTTGAAAATAATGAAAAATTCAGTGAAATAACTCTTATTATTAAGCAGGAGTAAGAGCATTGAGCTGGCAGAACTGTTAGCACACCAGGCTAAATGCTGAGTAGAATTTTGTCCATCTTCACATTATAATTCAAGTTCCACCAAGGTCAAATTTGTCTTTCATCCTTTCCTGAAATTGATGGCTTTGTGCCAAAATTTGAAACCATTATTTAGCTGCACTTTAGAACATAAAATAATATGAAATTTTGTGACAAGATTTTAATTCAGTCACACTTGAAACAAGAAATTTGTACCACAGACCTAAGGGTAGTTTTTAGCAGGTTGATATCAAAGGGTTAGTGTCTGCTTCCTTTGTTTTTTAAGATTGTAGTGTGGAGTATGAGGGAAATTTTTGTGCCATTTCTAGCATATGGAGTAGATATTCTCAACAGGGATGCTGATTCCTAAAAGTAACTTCAATTAAGTATTTCTTTTCCTCAAACCCTGGGACTTTTAGGGCCAGTTACTCAATTTACATGATGTATAAGTGACTGAAATCATAGTATTCTCCCTGAACAAGACACTGGACTGTTGTAGGGTTCAATCCCAACAGTACTGAGGAGAAGGGGTCAGCCAATTACATTGCAGTAGAGATTTGAAACTGAACTACTTGATAGCCAGTCAGACATCACGACCATTTCATGTGATCTGTCTATTAATCAACCAATCTGTGTGAAGCCATTACATGATTCAATCTTCTAGAATCTTCTCCTTGTGTCCTATAAAGGGCCAGTTTTGATGGTAATTAATGGTAGAGTGTTGAAGGCAGCTGAACGAAATGTGCCTCCACTTAGTGTTATAGGTTAGGGTTAAGAAGAAAGTTGACAGATCTATATTCAAAGACTATCCCAACTGCAACCAGAACATCTCTTCTGCTGAGGGACATTTGCATAGACATCTCCAGGTTCTTGGACAGATTGAACTTAACATTAACACAGTATTTCATAAGTAACTTCTTTCGAAGTGGAACAGTTCTTCTTTCTCTCCCAATAGATGACCATTATCATTGTTATTTGCGAAAGACCAACACAGTTAAAACTCCATGTGAAATGATAATCTCTTGTGTTAATTGTTGGTGGGTGTTGTTCAGTTATTTCTTCATGCAGTCCAAGAAACACATTTTCATTGCTCAACTCAACCAGCCAACAAACCAACTCATGAAAACATTGATTCCAGTATGTGGTGCTTTGTTTTATTGACCCCAAAAGGATCAAAGGCAAAGGGCTGGAAGAAATACTCCTAAGAATTTTGTCTGACATGCTAATTATTTTGCCAGTTCACCACCTTATTAATAAGTCTTACATTTAATTAAACATCTTTTATCTTTTACTTGTTTCAGTCATTAGACAATGGCCA
>NC_142930.1:124345773-124368273 GCF_046866305.1 Octopus bimaculoides | reverse complement strand
AATACTTTCCTTTAGATGTGCGCTGTGCCCAATAAGGCTGTTTTTTGCAAGACCTCAATCTTGCATGGGATTTCCAGTTGCCTTAAGAAGTCTTGAAGTTTCAATGGGATTGAGCCCAACGCTCCGATCACCACTTGTATCATTTATACATTACCCTCTCGCATTCCATACAGTCTTGCCATTTCCACTTCCAATTCGGAGTACTTGGTGATTTTTTCAACCTCTTTAGTTACAACATTCATGTTATTTGGTATAGCTACATCAATGATCTGATAGTATTTGTCTCTCTTATTCAATATGACAATATTATTATTATTATTATTATTATTATTATTATTATTATTATTATTATTATTATTATTATTATTAAGGCAGCAAGCTGGCATGACAGGCAAAATGCTTAGCGGTATTTCGCCTATTGCTACTTTCTGAGTTCAAATTCCACCGAGGTCGACTTTGCTTTTCATCCTTTCGGGGTCAATAAATTAAGTACCAGTGAAACACTGGGGTTGATGTAATTGACTTATTCCCTCCCCCAAAATAGCTGTCCTTGTGGCAAAATTTGAAACTATTATTATTATTATGATTATTATTATTATTATTATTATTATTAATATTATTATTGTTATTATTATAGACATCACACAGTATACAATATCATCAGGTTGTTGATTGAAGATATTGTGTCCACCGGGTTTTTATACTGTTTGTTAAGTCACAAAAAGGACCTCAGACAGACAGTACATTATGCAATATGCATGCAGTTCCAAGTAATGCCGACTTTTGCAATACATCTAGATTGTACGGTATTTCTAAGGTTTTCAGATGTTTTTTTCAGATTGGGTGCTACTGAATGCAATGCTCAAATGACAACAGAGACAACCATTATGTTTGACTCTCGTAGCTGCCACATCTTAGCGATCTTAATTCTCAGGTCTCCATATTTATCGGCCTTTTCTCTTTCTTTCATTATAATATGTTGATCTCCTGGCACTACCACGTCAATTATTAGGCACTCTTGTTTGTCTCTTCTAAAGGTTACTATATCTGGCCTTTGGTGCTCTAACATCTTGTCTATCTGGAAGCCAAAGTCCCAGAGGATTTTTGCCTTCCCCTTTTCATCCATTACCTTTTCTGGTGTATGTTGGTACCAAGCACCCGTAACCTCATAAGTTTCTTTGGTACCATTTACAGTTCTTCATTATAACCTTGTCTATCACAAGGTGGTCCTTCGTGCCCTTGGATCCTTTTTGGCATCCCTTTTGTTCTTCTGGCAGAAGATTGTTTTCCGCAAAGAACGAATATATTTTCCCTGTGAGGACACCTGTTAATACTTTCCATCGGAGGTTAAGACAAGCAATGGGTCGGTAATTGCCAACCTCATTGCTCTTTGACCGATCTTTCAATAACAATGTTGTTCTTCCTTTTACCATCCACTCCAGAACAGTACCACTCTGTAGGCAATTGTCTAATTGCAATGCAATTCTCTTTATTATTATTATTATTATTATTATTATTATTATTATTATTATTATTGTTATTGTTATTATTATTATTGTTATTATCATTATTATTATTATTATTATTATTATTATTATCCAGTTGTTATATTTTTATTACATGCTTCCCCTGCCCTACCGAGCACAGCTTTGTGTACTTTGAGTATCTGCTGAGGTTTGTTTTAATCTTGTTATTTTTACTGTATGGAAAGTGCTTTACATTAGATGTGTATGGTGCCTAGCAGTGCTCTTTTCTTTATGCTTTATATATTCTTACTTCCTGGTGTTTTGGTTATGCATTTGTCTGTATGTTTTTTAACCATGCCTAATGCACCTATTATTATAGGGATTATTTCTATTTTAGGCACAACATTTGGGTTATCTCTAGAAGATCTTTGCATTTCGAGAGCTTCTTCATTTCATTTAGAGATACATTGTCATCTGCTGGAACTGGTATGTCAATTAGAAGGTGTAACTTTTCTTGGTGGTCTCTGACAACAATATATGGCATTTTTAGCCTTAATCTCTCTCTCTCTCTCTGTATTGGCATATCCCAGAGTATTGTTGCTTTGTAATTTTCTGAGACCTTTTCTGGGATGTGCCTACACCATCTTTTTTCTGTTGTTATTCTGTGGTGTTAGCATAGCTTCCAGTTTATATAAGTCCCAACTTTGCGGATATATTCCTTCCTAACCAGAACTGGGCAGCCAAAGACGATATGATTTATTGCTTCTTCACCATCTCCACAGTTACTTATTGTATATTTTTCAATATGGTTTTGGAGATTTCTGGTGGGAAGGCTTTGATCTTGTGTTGCAATTAAAAATCTTTCAGTCTCTACTTTGAGTCCTGAACTTCTCAACCAATGTTGAGATTTTACTTGGTTTATTTCGTTTCTGTTTAGCCAAGGGGTTTTCAAACTTTTTGACTTGCACACCCCTTTATATTTCAGGCTTTACCTTAGGGACCCCCTAAAAAACGCTTATGAAATTTATACATAAATATTTGCTTAAAATAACATATATTTTTACATTTATTTATTTAACAGTATTTAAAAGGTTTATTGTCAATTAAAAGATTTCAATTAAAAAACATATATAAAATCAAATTGCCCATAAAAAGTATTTGCTGTCCACGGACCCCCTGTCTTGTCCTTGCAGACCCCCTGTGGTCCGTGGACTACAGTTTGAAAACCCCTGGTTTAGCCCATTCCAGTATTTGCTATGTAAGGGCTTTTCTTGCCCTCCTCTTATCTGGTTATTTTGTCGTTCCATTTTTAGCTTACATTTTAGTTGCTTTACAGCTTTTAATGTTTCTCCTTTTGCTTCATAGTTGCCAGGTATTATGACCTCTTTTTACATTCTCATTATTTATGTCATTTTTAGGTGTTCTATTATTATTATTATTATTATTATTATTATTGTTATTATTATTATTATTATTATTATTATTATTATTATTATTATTATTATTATTATTATTATTATTATTATTATTATTATTATTATTATTATTATTATTATTATTATTATTATACAGTAGTCTTATTTTTATCACATGCTTTCACTGCACTACTGAGCACAGCTCTGTGTCCCTTGGGTATGTGCTGTGATCTGTGATGGTGCTCTTATTTTCACTGTATGGAAAGTGCTTTAAGTAGGATGTGCGCAGTACCTTGTAGTGCTATTTTTACTGTATGTTATATACATTTGTAAGTTCTGGTGTTTTTGTTAGGATTTGTCTGAATATTTTTTTATCATACCTTGTGCACCTACTATGATAGGAATTGTTTCTGTTTTTAGACTCCACATTCGAGTTACCTCTATTTTCAGATCTTTGTATTTTGAGAGTTTTTCTGTTTCTTTTAGAGATACATTGTATTCTGTTTGTATTGATAAATCAATTAGAAGACATTTTTTTTTTCTTGATAATCTCTGACAACTGTATCTGGTCTATTAGCTTTGATTTCTCTATCTGTGTATATTAGCACATCCCAAAGTATGGTTGCTTTCTTATTTTCTGTGACCTTTTCTGGGGTGTGCTTATACCATCTCTTTTCTGTTGTCATTCCATAATGTTGGCATAGCTTCCAGTGTATATAGGTCCCAACTCTGTTATGTCTGTGGATATATTCCTTCTTAACCAGAACTGTGCAGCCAGAGACAATATGGTTTATAGTTTCTTCTCTGTCACCACATATTCTGCAGTTACTTGTATTTTTTATCATTATGTGTTTTTGGTGATTTCTGGTGGGAAGGCTTTGATCTTGTGCTGCAGTTAAAAATCCTTCAGTCTCTGCTTTGAGTCCTGAGCTTTGTAACCATTGTTGGAGTTTTACTTTGTCATTTTCATTCTGTTTAACTCAACCCAGTATTTGCCATATAAGGGCTTTTCTTGCCATTTAGCTTAAACAATATTTGCCATGCCAGAGCTTTTCTTGCCATTTATTATTATCATTATTATTGTTATCATTTTCATTATCATCTCCATTCAATTCCGTTTCCATTTCTTGCAGAGTGTCTTCCTGACACCTATGACAGAGAAATGCACTGTATACATTGGTATGCCATTAGAATAAACACACCAGATTGTTTATTTACAAAGCCATGTGATAGAGAAAAAGGGGGCAGAAAGACAAAAAGAAAAAGGAGAAAATATTATTATTATTATTATTATTATTATTTCCATTTCACTTCATAGAGCTCTTGATTTTACTTGCTCCGATTAATTCTGTAAGAACAGACAGCAACCTGTTGTCAAAGGCCTCACACGGTCTTTTTCCATGGTACTTAACATCTAAGTATCAATCTCAAAATCCTCGCTATCCTCAGTAGAGCAGTTTTCTGAGCTGCTGTCCCCATTATTATTATCATCATCATCATCATCATCATCATCATCATCATCATCATCATCATCATCAAACATCTGCCGGGGTTGGGTAGTTGAGAGCAGACAAGGCAGTGTTCTACAATATAGACTGCTTCTCAAAATCTGCTGGTGGTTGAACTGGTCTTGTAGTCTCATCAGACCAAAGAAACTTTCGATCATTCTAATGTTGTCCTGAAGTAGTCCAGTGTCTTCCCCTCTGTCCATGGGGTTTCTGAGTCAGGAAGGAAGTCTTCAGCAGGGACAGATTCTGGCCAATTGAAGGAGAGTTGTTCTCAAGCTTTTCTATCTAGAACTGGAGTCTGGTTCCTTCTTGAGATGTTGTCTGGGGCCAGACATGGCTGAGGAAGATTCTTGTTGACATTATCATTTCTTTATTGAAGTTTATACTTTCCACAGAAGAAATCTGACTTTTTGGTGTTGTTGACTGAGTTGCTTTGAAGTTTGCTTTGCAGCCATGTGGTTTTGGGTTCAATCCCACTGCACAGCAAGTATCATTTACTATAGCTCCAAGATAACTAATGAGAGAATTTCGTAGATGGAAACTGTGTGGAAGCCTGTCATATGCATTTGTGTGTGTGTGTTATTGGTGTGTGTCTTTGTGCGTGTAAAGGTATGTATATGTATGCATGGATGAATGCATGCATGTATGTATGTGTGTGTGTATGTATGTATGTGTGTGTATATACATGTATCAGCTATAACATGAACCAAAAAACATCAACAACAATAACACTCCTCCTCCTCCTACTACTACTACTACTACTACTACTACCACTACCACCACCACCACCACCACCACTACCACCACCACTGCCACCACCACTACCACCACCATCACCACAACCACCACTACCACCACCACCACCACTACTACTACTACTACTACTACTACTGCTGCTGCTGCTGCTGCTGCTGCTGCTGTTGCTGCTGCTGCTGTTACGACTGCTACTACTGCCGCCACCACCACCACCACCAACAACAACAACAGCAACAACAACAACAATAACAACATTAGTAATAATAAAACAAGCCATGCCCATGATGTTTCTCATTCCTGATGGAGAAAAAAGACTTTATCTTTGATATTCCTCCATTTCCCAAGAGTAAACAACATATTCCTACAAGCTGTTGATTCCTGAGAGTTTTCCATACGTTCCTTCTGAGACTCTGCAAGAGAAACGAAGCAGAAACAAGAAAAAAGGTTAACTTTTATCAGCAAAGAATCGTTTATTATTATTGCTGTCCCTGGTTCCCTCCCCTTATCGTAACTCTTCGTGAAGAGAGAGAGTATTGTGCCACTGTATTGATAGCTTCTAGAGTTACTTGCTGCTCTCTACAGCGATGTGTGACTGAAGTATGAACATAACCCACCTCTACACATTCACTCAATCATCTTCTCATTCTCTCCCCTCTCTCTCTTTCTTGCTCTGTTTTCCTTCCCCTTTCTTTTTTTAATCTTTCTCTCACTATATTCCTCACACCTCTCTCTCTCTCTCTGATGGACATTTACAAATATCCATACTAGCATATTACCCGTTGCCATATAAAAACTACTAAGTCCACTCTGCTGAGTAGTTGGTGTTAGGAAGGGCATCCAGCTGTAAAAATCTTGCCAAAACAGTCACAGAAGTGTAGTGCAGGCTTCTGCCTGGCCGGCTCTTGTGAAACTGTCTCATCCATGCTAGCATGGAAGGTGGACGTTAAACAACGTCAATGATGGTGATGATGATGTTGAAATAACTTTGGAAGTAAGCTTTTGCCACCATGAGTAATATCAGAAAATATGGCTTTACATAATTACAATAATTACAAAAACTTTTATCAAATTTCTTGGTGCTTATACAAAATCCTGTAATGAAAAATAATCTGATAAAAGAAAAAATATTTATTACCTTGAAATAAAATAAAATAAAATAAATTTCTCATTTGTATAACCCCTCATATAAATGATCTCATGTTCACTCTTCCTCTTCCTCCTCCACCCCCACCTCTGCATCATCTGTTTCTGTGAGTCTTTGATGCTCACCCTATATGTGGAGTGCTCTTTTTACTCATTGCCTGCCATCTAGCCTAGTATCCTGCAATCCTCTGCATTTCTATTTTACCCTCTCTCTCTCGATATGATGTAAAGCATGACTGGAGAAACCAACTGACCAGTCAACAAACGAACCAACCAACCAACCAACCAACCAATCAACCAGCAGTTACATTGGTTACCAACATATAGAGATGATGATGATGATGATGATGATGATGATGATGATGATGATGATGATGATGATGATAAATTTTCTTTCTTGCTCTCCTGCTACATCCAGTTGATGCTGGGATAGTTGTTCCGATCAGATGTTCTCATGTCTGTGAGACGGATGTGTCCTATATTACCAAGAAACTTCAAGTCATATGAACCGAGTCAAACAGTTATTTAAAAAATATGTTGAGTGCCACTTTCCTTTGTTTATCCATTTACTTGTGGCATTGTAACTGGCTTCTCCTCATTTCCAAGTATTTCAGTTTTCATTTGTACTTTATCATTTATGTTGATGTTGATGCTATGGGAGGTGCAATGGCCCAGTGGTTAGGGCAGCGGACTCGTGGTCATAGGATCGTGGTTTCGATTCCCAGACCGGGCATTGTGAGTTTTTATGGAGCAAAAACACCAAAAGCTCCACGAGGCTCCGGCAGGGGATGGTGGCAAACCCTGCTGTACTCTTCCACCACAACTTTCTCTCACTCTTTCTTCCTGTTTCTGTTGTACCTGTATTTCAAAGGGGCCAGCCTTATCACACTGTGTCACGCTGGATCACCCCGAGAACTACGTTAAGGGTACACGTGTCTGTGGAGTGCTCAGCCACTTGCACGTAAATTTCACGAGCAGGCTGTTCCGCTGATTGGATCAACTGGAACCCTCGACGTCGTAAGCGATGGAGTACCAACACATGATGCTTCTGATGGCTAACAAGACCAACTTTTGCAGAGGTCACATCTGATGGCCAGTAAAGGCCTTGGCTGGAGCTGGTAGGTCTTTCATCATGATTCCTTTTTTTTTTGACAGTGTTTTCCAAAATGGCCAACACCAGCTTTGATGATGAGACATCATACTGTCCTGTTTTCTGTGAATTCCTCCCAAGATTTAACATCACTATTGGTGCTCTTCATCGTCTGTTTCAGTTGGTCTTTGTAGCATTGCATGAGATGCTCATGTGACCTTTTGCCAGTACTAAGTTCACTGTGCATATACGTGTGTGTGTGTGTGTGTGTGTGTGTGTGTGTGTGTGTGTGTGTGTGTGTGTGTGTGTGTGTGTGTGTGTGTGCGTGCATGTGTGTGTTTGTGTGTGTGTGTGTGTGTGTGTGTGTGTGCATGTTTGTGTGTGTGTGTGTGTGTGTGTGTGTGTGTGTGTGTGTGTGTGTGTGTGTGTGTACACATACATTTATCTATTTGTTTTGCAAGATTCCTGATGTGGAATCATGTATTGAAACAAATATTCTTATATTTTGGGACAGTAATTTTTTTTTGCCAAATAAACACACACACACACACTGTATATTCATTCTTCATTTCAGATTCATTATTGTTCTTATTTCATGTCCTTCATTTGAAATCTTTCGTCACACATCCTATGACCTCTTCAGCGATTCTCCATGCCATGTGTCTCCTCTTGACATCTTGAGAGGAAGCTTACTAAACCCAAGGAACTGATTGAGCAGTGCAGTCACTTTTGGGCTGGCAGACACTTTGTGAGGCAATAAAATGTGGGCTGCTGAAGGTCTGTGGGGTTTACATTCTGCAACTGGAGTTACTGCTGCAACAAAGAGCAGAACTATAAACCCCATCATTGAAGCTGTGGAAAAGTCCAGTAAGTGGTTTACTGCAATTGGATTGCATGCTGGAAGTTGATCAACACCAGATGGGTCAAGTGGCTGAGGGAGTTTAAGGTTGTAAGACCTGAAACCCATTGAGACCCCAGAAACATCACTGACAAAAATATCCCATTGCATCCATGAAATTGATCTTAAAACTATTCATAAATATAGGCACTAATATCTATCAGGACCTCTATGGATGTATAACGAACATACATCCACAATACATACACACAATACAGACTTCTATGTGTGAATTTACACACACACACAAAGGCACACAAACAAATGAACACACACACACACACACACAAAGGCACTCAAACAAACGCACACACACACAAACACATACACATGCACACACACACACAATATGTGCACATGCACAAACATGCACACACAAATGCACACACACACACACACAAACACATACACGTGTACACACGTGCACATGCACACACAAACGCACATACACACATGCGCATGTGCACATGCACACACACATATGTGCACACACACATGCACACACAAACACACACACACAAACACACACACACACACACACACACACATATATATAACCTATGCCTGCATAAACATACATGCAAGCTTTCCTTGAACCAAATTCCTCCTATCAGTATTTTGGTACAATTCAAAGAGACCAAACAACTTTAACAGTTGTTAATCTTCAGAAATAGTCCCAACAGTGTTTCGCTCCAAGACTAGGCACTCTGTTCTATCTGCTGGCTTCCAACTGAGCAGACACTGTCTCAACCAGTTTTTCACCGATGCCAATCTGTGTATTCCCATAATTCTGAATTCTTCTTTCAGGCATCTCAAAAAAATATAGATAAATAAAAAAATAAATAAAAATGAAATGAAATAGGAAATAAATTTTAAAAAAAGACATTTTTGTGTGTCAGGCTTGTTTTAAGAAAATGAAGAATTTGATATTGAAATATAAAAGTGAATTTAAATTTTCTTAATTTATAAACAAATTACAAGTGTAACAAACCCGAAGGTCTTTTAAGACATGCCTGTTGTTCTCGTCATCATCATCATCATCAACATCATCATTGTCATCATTATCACTACCGTCATTACCACCCCACCACTACCTTCACCACTACCACCATCATTATCATCAGTTTGGAAGAATTTTAAAATTTTATTTTAAAACAGGAAGTTGGATCATAAAGACAAAAGCAGTCTCAGGTGGTTTGGTATCATCATCATCCTCCTCCTCATCATTATCCTCCTCATCATTATCCTCCTCCTCATCATCATCATCCTCCTCATCATCATCATCATCGTTTGACATCCATTTTCCATGCTGGCATGGGTTGGACGGTTTGACTGAAGTCTGGAGAGCCAGCGGCTGCACCACGCTCCAATCCGATCTGGCAATGTTTCTACAGCTGGATGCCCTTCCTAACACCAACTACTCTGAGAGTGTAGTGGGTAGTGCTTCTAACATGCCACTGGCATGGTAGCCAGTCAGGTGAGCCTGACATCAATCATGTTCAGATGGTAGTTTTTATGTGCCACCGCCACAAGAGCCAGTCACTGGGTGCTGACATTGGTCACGATCGGTTGGTGCTTTTTATGTGCCACCAGCACGGGAGCCAGTAAGGCGGACCTGGCATCGACGACATTTGGATGGTACTTTTTATGTGCAACCAGCACAGGAGCCAGACAAGGGGCACTGGCCAAAGCTATGATATTGGTTATACTTGACTCAACAGGTCTTCTCAAGCATATCATATTGCCCGATGCATCAGGAGTATTCTTAACACGGTCAGACATGTGTGGCTGCAATCTCACTTTAGTTGCTGGGTCTTCTCAATCATAGCATATCTCCAAAGGTCCAGGTCTCCCATCATTGCCTCTGTGAGGCCCAAAGTTTGAAGGTCATGCTTCACCACCTCATCCCATGTCTTCCTGGGTCTACCCCTTCCACAGGTTCCTTCCACAGTTAGGGAGTGGCACTTCCTCACACAGCTGTTTTCATTCATACATAACACATAACCATACCAGCACAGACATCTCTCTTGCACACTACAACTGATGCTTCTTATACCCAACTTTTCTCTCGGGGCACTTACACTCTGTCATGTATGCACACTGATATTACACATCCAGTGGATCGTACTAGCCTCATTTCTTTCAAGCCTACACATGTCCTCAGCATTCATGGCCCAGGGGAAAAGAACTAGAGGTTGTTGCAGACAGATTGGTATCAAAAGAGTTAAGAATTTTTTTATCACGGATGTCAGGATTTGAACAAACAAATCTTTCATCAATTGGTTGATATTTTACCACCTCAGCCACTTACAGGGACTCTTATCTCTATTTACAAATATTTCAGTGATAGGTTATTGTCTTGCAAGCTCGCAGGTGCTGGTGCCACATAAAAAATACCTGTGCTGCTGTCATGTAAAAAACACCTGTACTGGTTCCACATAATAAAGCACCCAGTACATTCTGTAAAGTGGTTGGCATTTGGAAGGAGAATCCAGTCATAAAAACCATGCAAAAATAAACAATTGGAGTCTGGGGCAGCTCACTGGCTTGCCAGCTCCTGTCAAACCATCCAACCCATACCAGCATGGAAAACGGATGTTGAATGTTGATGATAATGAGCTTGAAGTCCAATGTTTTCATGTGAGGTGAAGCAAAGTTCTAGTTATTTCAGCTAAACTTTGTTCAACATAGCTTTTGTTGTGATATAAGTTCCTCTCACCTTTACTGAACTAGTTTAGCTGATTTGATTAAATTGTTGGTTCTCCATTGTTTGTAACTGTCTATTGGTATATGTCCCAAAAAATAACCATGTATTTTCCCAGTAATTAGTGAATATCGAAGTACAGGTAACGAGCATACTGTCTTACCTATCAGCAGGGACTCCTTTATTACCAGAAACCTATCATTTGGACATTAAGCTACTCTGTAATATTAAAGGGGATGTGTGTGAAAATGAGGTCAGAGAAAGATATTTTGAAATACGGCTAAACAGAAAGCAGGCAGTTGTTAAAAGGAGGAGGTTTTGTTCAGATAAATACATGTCCTGACAACAAAAGCTGCCATAAAATTAAAATGTGACAAAATATGCTGATGTCAACAATGTAATTAATTTTAAAAGTATGAGATTTGCCTAAAAACCTTGAACAGAACGTTCTTTTGAAGAGAGCAATAAGACTGAAAACATTTCATTAGCTGGTTACATTATAAACACATTTCCCACTTATTTCTGCATTTGATGAAGGACTCTGCCTAAATCATTATATCTTTCCTCTTTGTCACAGCAAAGAAATATCTAAAAAAAAAATGCTTGTCAGTCTGCTTCATGATCTCAGTGGACAGAATGGAAAAGGTGTTGCCCTGGAGGGAGATGTGTTGGAAGAGTCACTCTGATTCACAGGGTTCACACTTGCAGAGAGCCATTTCTACCCTGATAGCAGTGAGCAGGAGTTAAAAATGCTTGCGGTCTGCACTGCCGCAGGCTTGACCACAAACCTGTCAGAGAGTGGCCGATACTGATTGTTTGAAATTTTTGGCCTGACGAGTAGCAGAGCTTTGGTTAACAGCTGAATGCACCAAGATGCTACTGGAGAAGGTGTCCCAGAATCCCAGATGAGAGGCCTGGTCTCATGGAATGAAAAAATTGTCATTCTGTCAGGCTGTTTATCATACACTTGGTCTAGCCCAGCTGACTGAAGCTGGGAAGGGAAGCTTGTGTCATGTCTTGGCCATGTTTTATGATCTCAATATATAAACACAAGTTTATATAAATACTTACCATGAATAAGAGAAGATGATGAACTAGCAGAATTGTTAGAGCATTGGACAGAATGCTTAGTGGCATTTCTTTTGGTTTTTACATTCTGAGCTCAAATCTTACTGAGGTCAGCTTTGCCTTTCATCCTTATGGGATAAAAAAAATAAAGGACCAGTCAAATAAGATATATTTGAACATGGGGTCTCACAGAGGCGATGACAAGTGACTGAGACCTTTGGAGATATGCTGTGCTTGAGAAGACCCAGCAAGTCAAGTGAGACCATAACTGTAGCCTATGCCAGTGCAGTATAACCGGCCCATTGGGCAATAAACTGCGCTTGTGAAGACCTGTTGAGTCAAGTGAAGTCATTGTCGTGGCCAATGACAGTACCACCTGATTGGCACCCATGCTGGTGGCCTGTAAAAAGTACCATTTGAGCATATATATATATATATATATATATATATATATATATATATATATATATATATATATAATTTAATGTCTGCTCTCCATGCTGGCAAGGGTTGGACCATTCAACAAGAATTTTAAATATTGGCACCAGCTTCGGCACTTTTGCATGTCACTGGCATGGGCCCTTTTTTGTGACACCAGCATTGGCGCTTTCACACGGCACTGGAATGGATGCTTTTACATGGCACTGCCACGTGTACTTTTACATGGCACCAGTACCCACAAGTCTGCAAGACTAGGCTCTTTTGGCTGAGAGAGTGATGTAGAGCAGTGCTTCTCAGACTATCTGATGTGATGTTCCAGCAGTTTTTTTTCCAATGTGCCAGGGACTGGTAATATTTCTTAGTAATATTAATTTATACTGGAATATATAATGAATATAATAAAAGCTGACAATTTTTTTTTATTCTTTTACTTGTTTCAGTCATTTGATTACGGCCATGCTGGAGCACCACCTTTTAGTCGAGCAAATCAACCCCAGGACTTATTCTTTGTAAGCCTAGTACTTATTCTGTTGGTCTCTTTTTTGCCGAGCTGCTAAGTTACAGGGATGTAAACACACCAGC
Source organism: Octopus bimaculoides (assembly GCF_046866305.1). Taxonomy (NCBI): domain Eukaryota; kingdom Metazoa; phylum Mollusca; class Cephalopoda; order Octopoda; family Octopodidae; genus Octopus; species Octopus bimaculoides. The sequence goes on along the minus strand of NC_142930.1, from coordinate 124,355,202 downwards.
ATTGCATGTTAAGCGATTTTTTTTTTTTGGTGGTGGGGTCAAACACACACACACACACATATATACATATATACGATGGGCTTCTTTCAGTTTCCATCTACCAAATCCACTCACAAGGCTTTGTTCAGCCCGAGGCTATAGTAGAAGACATTTGCCCAAGGTGCTACGCAGTAGGATGAGAACCGGAACCATGTGGTTGGTAAGTAAGTTACTTACCACACAGCCACTCTTGCGCCTATCTTATACTTATTTTGTAAACAAATAATACAAAGCATGGTAATTGTTCAGTTTAGTTATATAAAAAAGTAAATAAAAATCAAAGGGGAGATAAGCAGTAAAAGAAGCAAAGGGACATTGGGTATTCGGTGGCATAAAGAGAGTTTCAAGAGAACGTTTTTTGGTTGAAGTACTTGACAGAAGAAACTTTCACTGAGCTGATACAAAGGTGGATTTTACCTGGGTCTCACATAGTCAGCAATAGATGACAAGCATTATAATAACATGGATATCCTCAATGGTGGTGCCTACATGCACGAGGTGATTATACACCAATAACATTTCATTGATCCTCATAATCGAGATGTCCACACACAAAATGTGGAAAATATGTGGATGTGGGTGAAATGGAAGTTGAGATGACAGTTTGGGACATCGGACAATTTCATCATCATCATCATCATCATCATCATCATCATCATCATCATCATCATCGTTTAACGTCTGCTTTCCATGCTAGCATGGGTTGGACGATTTGACTGGGGACTGGTAAACCAGATGGCTACACCAGGCTCCATTCTGATTTGGCAGAGTTTCTACAGCTGGATGCCCTTCCTAATGCCAACCACTCCGAGAGTGTAGTGGGTGCTTTTACGCGCCACCGGCACGAAGGCCATTCAGGCGGTACTGGCAACGGCCACGCTCAAAATGGTGTATTTTTACGTGCTACCTGGCAACAATCTCGCTGGAATGACTTTTCACGTGCCACCGGCACAAGTCCTAGGAAGGTGACGCTGGTAACGATCACGCTCGAATGGTGCTCTTAGTGCTCCACTGGTACAGGTGCCATCAACTGCATGAGTATCTCTGGTATAAGTCCACTGCAAAAAAGAAGACATTTGTTCACTTTCTGGCGGCGATCGTCTTTATCTATATATATAAAAATGAGAATGTGTGTCTGTCTGTCTGTCTGTCTGTCTGTCTGTGTGAATCCCTAAAACTCGAGAACTACGCAACCAATTTCATTCAAATTTTACACATGCCTTACTTAGGGTTCCAGTTGTGTTTTAGTCAAAAAACATTTTAACTTCTTCCAGAGTTCGAGCACACAGCAACATAATATCTCCTCCACTATTTAAGTATTACGTGTCAAAAGTGAAACAAAAACACTCATGTCAAATACTTTCACTTTAAAAATGAAACTATTCTACTAACTGAAACAATCACATTTCGATACTGTAATGACAGATACTTTCAGAGAGAGAGAGAGAATGAGAGAGATGTATATGTATACATATAGATGTATATGTACACGTTATTCCACTAACTGAAACAATCACATTTCGATACTTTCAGAGAGAGAGAAAGAGAGAAAGAGCGAGAAAGAGATGTATATGTACACGTATATGCATAGATATATATATATAGATATAGATCTATATGCATACATGTATATGTATACACATGTGTAGATGTATATATATATAGATCTACATGTAATATGTACACATATATACATATATATATACATGCATACAGATATCTCTTAGGGTTCCAGTTGTGTTTTAGTCAAAAAAATTTTTAACTTCTTGCAGAGTTCAAGCCCACGGCAACATAATATCTCCTCCACTATTTAAGTATTACGTGTCAAAAGTGAAACAAAAACACTGAAGTCAAATACTTTCACTTTAAAAATGAAACTATTCCACTAACTGAAACAATCACATTTCGATACTGTAATGACAGATACTTTCACAGAGAGAGAAAGAGAGAAAGAGAGAGACAGAAAGAGAGAGAGAGAGATGTATATGTATACATATACATGTATATGTACACCATTTCGATACTGTAATGACAGATACTTTCAGAGAGAGAGAGAAAGAGAGAAAGAGAGATAGAGAAAGAGAGAGAGAGAGAAAGAGAGAAAGAGAGAGAGAGAAAGAGAGAGAGAGAAAGAGAGAGAGAGAAAGAGAGAGAGAGAAAGAGAGAGAGAGAAAGAGAAAGAGAGAGAGAGAGAGAGATGTATATGTATACATATAGATGTATATGTACACGTATATGTATAGATATATATATATATAGATCTATATGCATACATGTATATGTATACATATGTGTAGATGTATATATATATATATATATATATGTATGTACATGTAATATGTACATATATACATATATACATGCATACAGATATCTATACATATATACACCCATCACACACACATACACATGCACACAAACACACACATTAGTCATTTGTTTTCTTACCCAAAACTACGTCAAAAGTACTGAATGGATCTTTATGAAATTTGGAAATTATATTCTTTGCATAAAGGCCATAACTCCCATGAAAATTCATATATTTTTGATGTTGATGAAATTTTAACCCCAACATAACAGATGAGCATTATTTGTAATTCAACGGTACAACAGTGTAAGACTACCCTTTCAGATATACTTACATTGTGATTTCTGCAATGTGGTGCATAAATTGTCAAGTAAATGAGACGCATCTTTGCCTCCACTGATTCACTTGCAAAGTGTTGAGTAAAATTATTTCGTTGCAGACCTCCAGCCATTTTGTTTTGTTTTTAATTCTGTAGATGACCTCAAACACAAAGTCTTTCCCAACTTTAAACAAAACTACCAAAATCACAATTGGCTATGTGAAAGAGCAATATTAGCTCCAAAAAACGTAGCCGTTACAAAAATTAATCAACACCTGATGCATTCTCTTCCCGGCAATCTTCAAACTTACAAGTCTGTTGATACAGTTCCAGATACAAATGAAGTGGTGAACTATCCTCCTGAATTTCTCAATTCGTTGGAGCCTCCAGGACTACCTCCCCACATATTATCACTTAAAGTTGGAACGCCTGTTATGCTGCTCCGCAATCTGGAACCACCAAGACTTTGCAATGGAACACGACTCGTGATAAAGAAAATGATGTCACATGTTATCGAGGCTACCATTCTTTCTGGATGTGCAAAAGGGGATGACGTCTTTATTCCAAGAATTCCTCTTACTCCATCAGGAGCAGACATTCCTTTTACATTCAGAAGACTAGAATTCCCCCTTCGTGTGACTTTTGCCATGTCCATAAACAAATCTCAGGGTCAAACACTGTCTGTAGCTGGTCTTCTCTTGGAAGAGCCCTGCTTCTCACATGGACAACTGTATGTTGGCTGCTCAAGAGTGGGCAGCAAAAAAACCTATTTGTATATGCTCCACAAGGGAAAACAAGGAACATTGTTTACAACGAGGTGTTATAATCACAACAGCAAGAAAGTATGTACATGATCACCTTTTACGAAACTTCATTGACTTTCATATATTTATATTGATATACATATATATACGTGTGTTTGGGTGCGTGTGTGTATATACATCTCTATATATAAAGATGATGCGTAGTCTAGATGGTGTTTTTAGATTTCATTATTCTCTTTAACCCGGGCAACGCCGGGTATTTCTGCTAGTGTTATATAAAAAGTAAGCTGTCTCTTTTACTACTTATCTCCCCTTAATTTTATTTACTTTGTTTCATATAACTAAGCTGAACAATTACTCATACGCATTTTATAATGTTTCTTCCTTTTCTGGAAACTCGCCACATACCGGCAGCTGATGGCTTGCTGACCGGCACCAGTCCACAGACCACCACTTTAAGAAGCACTCATGTAGATGAAATGCCTGAATGCACGGACGGTCTTGGTTTTAACTCATATGATACGTCTTCTCAAGTACAACAAACTTCCAGAAGTTTTTGTCCTCTATGAGACCCAAAGCCTGAAGGTCCTTTCTCACTACTTCGTCTCTCATCTTCCACTTGTTCCCTCCACAATTCTAGATGAGCTCTTCTTGATGCAACTCTCCTCATCCGTACCATACCAGTGCAGTCTTCTCTCTTGCACACTATGTCTGATGCCTCATATATTCAATTTTTCTCTCAAATTATTTACATTCTGTTGTACATGCACACTGACATTACCCATTCAACAAGGCATGCTGGCTTACACACACACACACACACACACACACACACACGCATACACACACATACACACATGAATGCATGCACACACATACACATGAATGCACACACGCGCATGCACACACATGCATGCATACACAAACATGTGTGCTCATGCACACACACGCACACATGCACCATACTTAAATACAGACACATGCACACACAGATATGTATGTGTACACACAGATACACACACACATGAATATGTGTATGTAGAAATATATGCATATGTACGTCTCTCTCTCTGTTTCTCTGTATATTAATATGTGTATGTGTGTGTTTATGTATGTTTGTATATTCAGCTGACAGATTAACAATGTCTGTCTTTATACAAGAGAAAGAGGGAGAGAGAGAAAGAGAGACACAGAAAGAGAGAGAGACACAGAAAGAGAGAGAGACACAGAAAGAGAGAGAGACACAGAAAGAGAGAGAGACACAGAAAGAGAGAGAGACACAGAAAGAGAGAGAGACACAGAAAGAGAGAGAGACACAGAAAGAGAGAGAGACACAGAAAGAGAGAGAGACACAGAAAGAGAGAGAGACACAGAAAGAGAGAGAGACACAGAAAGAGAGAGAGGGGGAGAAAGAGAGACGGACAGACAGACACACAGACAGACAGACACACAGACAGACAGCCAGAGAAGAGAAAAAGAGAGAAAGAGATCATCTGGCTGAACTAACGTGATATAAATATCTAAATATCAACCAAGAATTCATCTCTGATGCTATCTGTTTTATTTCAAAGAGAAGAAGGAGAAAGAGAGCAGAAGCTTCTTTAAACTTCCCTCTCTTACCATTGGCAGACATTATTTGTCCACAGTTAAGGCTTGTCTTTGTTTTGTTCATCTCTCACCCCACCGGCCTGCATGGGATTTGTTCTCATCTACCTTTATAAATATGTATAGGCACACGCAAACAGAAGAAGACTGTTTGGATTGTATGTGGGCATGCATATAATGTTTTAAACACACACACAATCAATTATGTGTGTGTGTGTGTGTGTGTGCGCGCGCATGCATATATGTATGTGAGAGCGTGTGTATATGTGAGTTGTTTATATATGTAGTGCACCTGAGCACTATACACAAAGTTTCATTATTCATCATCATCATCATCATCATCGTCGTTTAACGTTTGCTTTCCGTGCTGGCATGGGTTGGACAGTTTGACTGGTGACTGGCAAGCCAGAAGGCTGCACCAGGCTCCAATAAGATCTGACAATGTTCATACAGCTGGATGTCTTTCCTAACACCAACCACTCTGAGGGTGTAGTGGGTGCTTTTTATGTGCCACTGACATGAGGGCCAGTCAGGCGGTACTGGCATTGACCATGCTTGAATGGTGCTTTTTACATGCCACCGGCACAGGAATCAGTAAGGCAACACTGGCAACAACCTCACTCAATGGTGCTATTTACGTGCCATTGGCACGGGTGCCACTGGCACGGGTGCCACTGGCACGGGTGCCACTGGCACGGGTGCCACTGGCACGGGTGCCACTGGCACCCGTGCCAATTGGTCAGTACTGGCATTGGACATGACTATGACTTCACTTGACTCAACAGGTCTTTGCAATGATTGAAGGGTACTTTTAGATGGGCTGCTTATTATTAATGCACAAATAAATATATCTGTTCGAGTGTATGTACATATTAATATACATTCTTTTGTTCTTTTTTTCTTTTACTTCTTTCAGTCATTTGATTGTGGTCATGCTGGAGCACCGCCTTTAATCAAATAGATCGACCCCCACGACTTATTCTTCATAAACCTAGTACTTATTCTATTGGTCTCATTGGTTGTCAAGTGATGGTGGTTGGGACAAACACAGATTCACAAACATGTACTTCTTTGCCCCTCCTGTACGTGCTTCACAGCGTTCAAGACATACACACTTCACGTCTGGCTGTACAGCCTTTTTGTTTGTTTATTTCACCGTTTCGTTTTCCTGTCTTGTTTTCCGTCCGCCACTACCCTCCACGAAAACAATTTAATTTGTGTTCGTGGGAAGAACCATTTTAACGATGCGTACTGCCTTAATTCTTCGAAACGCCGGAGTTTCAATGGTGGCAGCTGATGAAGGGCATGTTTCTATGTGGTCTGCTTGTTTGTTGCACCTTGTTTACCATTTTGTCCTTGTTATTTTGCCACGTCATGTTCCCAGTTATGTATCTATATGTACATGTAGATGAACGTATATACATACATGTACATATATATGCATATACTCATATATTGTTTATATATATATATATATATATATATATTAGTTGAAAGTTACAGAAAAACAAAAGACAGAGACAGGTAGATGAACAACAAGAAGGTGTATTAGACTAAAATTGGGGAAGATGAGAAGTCATTTACTTTCTGAGCCTATGTTCTTCAGCAGAAAAGAACATGAGGAAATAAACAGAGAGAGAATAGAAATACCTTATGGATTTAGCAGTCTATCATATATATAAACACACACACATATATATATATATACACACACACACACACATAAACCTGAATGGCTTCTTTCAGTTTCCATCTATCAAATCCACTCACTAGGCTTTGGTCGGCCCGAGGTTATAGTAGAAGACACTTGCTCAAGGTGCCACACATTGGACTGAACTTGGAACGATGTGGTTGGGAAGGAGGCTTCTTACCACACAGCCACGCATGTGTCTGTGTATATAAGCAACCATTTTTTTCAGATGCAGAAAATGTTTCCTCTGAATCAAATGAGATTTTCAGTTCAGAGAGATGAAATAAAATTTGATGGTAAAATATTCAAAGAGTCTAGACTTTGTTGCTTGCTGATGCTATCCATTTGATCAAAAATATTGTAAAAAGATTAAAAAATACCAAGAAAATTTCCATATCATAATGTTATTCTATTCTTTTACTTGTTTCCATCAGTAGACTATGGTCATGCTGGGGCACCACTTGCAAGAATTTTAGTCAAACGAATCTGCTTCAGTACCTTGTTTTTCAGATTGGTACTTATTGTATTGGTCTCCTTTTGCTAAACCACTAACTTACAAAGAGTCACCAACACCATTTATCAGCGAATGTTTACATATCTGCAGTGAGCTCACTTTTGCTTTTGTATACATATAGAAAATTTATACATACAAAAAAGCCCATCATATGAATGTATATGTGTGTGTGTGTGTGTGTGTGTGTGTGTGTGTGTGTGTGTGTGTGTGTATGTGTATGTATATATATATAATTCCAAGAGAGTTTTGATTGTAAAACTGATTTCAGGTTGTGTTGTGTTGTGTGATTCTATATATAAGAAATTTGTATGTGTCTGGGGTGAGGTTGGGGTTTGTTAATACGTGCAGATGTGAAGGAGTGAACAACGAATCTTTAAAAAATCTTCCCACCAAAGTTAAAAAAGAACTTACTAGATTTACAAATCAAACTGTAAAATTATTTTATTAAAAAATTAAATTGATTAGAATTACCAGTGAAGCCAGTCTTTTCCTTTTCCACACATATACATACAGGGTGGCCCAAAAGTAGGTTTACAGTCATCATGTAAGCACTTAAAATTTCTTTTAAAACATTTTATTACATTAAAATTTTTAGTTTATAGGTGCAGGAGTGGCTGTGTGGTAAGTAGCTTGCTTACCAACCACATGGTTCTGGGTTCAATCCCACTGTGTGGCACCTTGGGCAAGTGTCTTCTACTATAACCTCAGGCCGACCAAAGCCTTGTGAGTGGATTTGGTAGACGGAAACTGAAAGAAGCCCGTCGTATATATGTATATATATATATATATATATATATATATATATATATATATATATATATATATATATATATATATATATATATATGTATGTGTGTGTGTATGTGCTTGTGTGTCTGTATTTGTCCCCCTAACATCGCTTGACAACCGATGCTGGTGTGTTTACGTCCCTGTAACTTAGCGGTTTGGCAAAAAAGATCGATAGAATAAGTACTAGGCTTACAAAGAATAAGTCCTGGGGTCGATTTGCTCGACTAAAGGCAGTGCTCCAGCATAGCCACAGTCAGATGACTGAAACAAGTAAAAGAGTAAAAAAGAAAAGAGTTTACAAACTGAAAAGAGTGCTTGACAAAATTAACTAAATTAGCATAGAATAATGGTTTCATATTTTTTTAATAATTAAGATCTAAACTGTTAATATATGGATGTGAAAGAGATAGTTGAATAACTGTAAACCTACTTTTGGGCCACCCTGTATATATATATATTTGTGTGTGTGTGTTTTGGGTGTGAGCCTGTGTTTGTCCCCCAGTGCTGCTTAACAAGTGGTGTTAGTGTATTTACATCCTGTAACTTAGCAGTTTGGCAAAAGAGACCAATAGAATAAGTAACAGGTTAATTCATTCAACTATAGAAAATCTGCCTCAGCAGAAGACATTTGCCCAAAGTGCCACACTGTGGGACTGAACTTAAGACAACAAGGTTAGGAACCTACTACCACCTGGCCATACCTACACCTTTCTTACATTGTAAGCTAAACTTGTATTATTTCTGTTAATTCAATAAGTAAATAAATAAAAAAAAAACAAACAAACACAACTTGCCAAAAGAGAAGCAAAAGAAAGGGCCCATTATTAAAGCCATAACAGAATTCTCTAGAATACTCTTATAATTGGTCATAACATTCTCAACAGAACCAGTCACAGAGACTCTGTTGTTGAACCATTTCTTTTGAATGAGAGCTCTTTAGAATAAAAGCAAAGTTTTGAGTTAATGTATTCTAATTGAAGTCAAAGATCTCTGGAGCCATTCTTTGACTCAACTTCATAATTTTGGTAAGGCATTCCTCGAATATTCTGTTGAAATAATCCTTTGTTTTAACCTACCTTAATTTTTTTTTGTTTTCTTTCACATTCTTTCATCAGTTTTTTTTCTGCTTTGTCTGTTGGCACCAATCCCTTTTAATTTCATCTTCTTTATCACCAAGAATCTTTATTTGATCTAATTCTTCCATATTTTTGAGAGTTATTTTTGTGAAATGATTTACATAAAAATTTTCTTCCCACACCATTACATTGTATCTGACTCATTTTACTTTGAATATAAATATTCAACATCATCATCATCGTCTTCATCTTCATTTAATGCCCATTTTCCATGCTGGCATGGTATGGACAGTTTGATGGGAGCCAGAGAGCTGCACCAGGCTCC
>NC_142930.1:124333273-124335773 GCF_046866305.1 Octopus bimaculoides | reverse complement strand
ATAGATTTTAATGCCAACCACTTTACAGTGTGGACTGGGCACTTTTTACACGGCACAAACAATGGCAGGATCACCAAGTGATTCACAAGACAAAAATCCTTTGGGGAAGGGCGGCGTTGGAAGGGCTAGAGTGTAACAGAGTGACAGAAGCAGGTGTCTTGCCATAGCAGGGATACTTGGTTACCCAGTCAGAGAGAGAGAGAGAGGGCAAGAGAGAGAAAGAGAGTGACAGTGCAAGAGAGAGGAGGGTGAGAGAGAGAGAGATGGTGGCAAAGTGCCAGGGTATACCCTTAAGAGATCAGAATACAAATTGGATGGTAGAGTATAGCCAAGGGTGCATGAGTGGAGTCTTCACATGAATGCAAAGAAATCCAGAGTGTGGGGATGCTGTGACTGGTGAAACCTGGGTGTATAGAGGAAATGGGGGAATACAGAATAGTAATGATACAGTGGGCAAGGCAGTGAGGACAGGATTGGATAGCAAGAAACAAGCATAAGCATAGTGCATGGAAAAAAAGAAATGTGAGGAAGAGATGTAGTTTGGTTTGCTGGGGTAGAGGTGTGAAAAAGTTGTTTATTGCTGCATGTGGGTGAAACTCAGCTTCTGGAACTCAGTTTTGCTGAAGTGGGCGGGTCTTCTCTTATATTGTCACACATCTCAGTCCATAGTCATCGTCTCCATGAGGCCCAATATCAAGCCTCACTACCTCATCCCACCTCTTCGACTGGTGCCATCCACTTCAAGCAATCAACACTTCTTTATACAGCTGTCTTCATTCATACGCATCACATTTCCAAACCAACGTTGTCTTCTCTCTTGCATGCTACATGTGATTCCTCTTACACCCAACTTTTCTCTCAACACATTTGCACTTTGTCATACATGCACACTGATGTTGCACACCCAACAGAGCATACTAGCTTCATCCCTCTGAATTCAGGGTCCAGGTCTCACTACCATGGTGTATAGCTGTCCCTACACAATCATCATACAATCTGCCTTTCACTCTGAGAGAGAGACAGTCTTGTGCGACCAACAAAGGTAATAGATCCATCCTATTCATATTCTAGGAACAACACTTTCAAAAACATCCTCCTCTATTGCTAATTTGGTCACCTAGGTAACAGAAACTATCCACAACTTCAGGAGAGCCTCCTGGGTATTTCAGAGAGTCTAATTTCTGTGTGTCCATAGTGCTTACTGTTCTTGCACATCGTCCACATACAAAGACGACTTCTTCTGTTAATCTACCTGTGATTCCACTGCACCTCTTATGTGTCTTTACCTGTATATAAGAATTATATAACACAAAGGTGGTATAGGAGCTTTTAAATGCACATTATGAGGTTATTAGCCAGGTTGTATAGTCTTCTGATCAGGAGGAATGTTGCACTGCTCCCCTAGCCAGCAAGGTAGTTTCATCTGAATGCTAAAATAGTGCAAAGCACATTGTGATCAGCGATGTATAACAACATTTCTTGCATGACAGTGCTGCACAGTTAAGTTGAATCTGATGCCAGGTGGTCTCAGATACTTGATCACACAAACTTCTTAATTAAGCTTCCACACCTGTGCCTATAGCTACATCTATCTATCTATCTGTCTGTCTGTAGGTGTGTGAGTGTGTGTATGTGCATGTGTGTGTGTGCATATCAAGCATGGCTGTGTGGTAAGAAGTTTGCTTCCCAACTACATGGTTCTGGGTTCAGTCCCACTGTGTGGAACCTTGGGTAAGTGTCTTCTACTATAGCCCCCGTCCAACGAAAGCCTTGTGAATGGATTTGGTAGACAGAAACTTAAAAGAAGCCCATCATATATTTATATATGTGTGTATATATATATATGTATGTATGTGTGCCTCTGTATCTGCGTTTGTCTCCCCCTGGTGCTTATTCTTACAAAGAATAAGTCCTGGGGTCGATTTGTTCCACTAAAGGCTGTTCTCCAGTATGGCCACAGTCAAATGACGGAAACATGTAAAAGAATAAAAGAATATAAACATATGTGTGTGTGTGTCTGTGTGTGTGTGTGTGAGAGAGAGTGTGTGTGTTTGTGCGTGTGCATGTGTGTGTGTGTGTGTGTGTGTGTGTGTGTGCGTGTATGTATATATCATCATCATCATCATCATTGTCGTTTAACATCTGCTTTCCATGCTGACATGGGTTGGACGGCTTGACTGAGGTCTGGAGAGCCAGAAGGCTGCACCAGGCTCCGGTCTGATCTGGCAATATTTCTACAGCTGGATGTCCTTCCTAATGCCAACCACTCATTTGGTGAATGATGGAGTCTGGTGCTGCTGCCCTCATCTGTGTTTCCTGCCATGAGGTAGCTTCATCTGGAATCCTTGACAGGAGGAGATCCAGTTTAGTTTTGAAGACACCTGCAGCCACCCATTGTAAGTCTCTCAGACATTTTGGGGAGGATATTGTGGGTCACACACACACACACGCATGCACACACACACACACACAACACACACACAACACACACACAACACAC
>NC_142930.1:124318273-124325773 GCF_046866305.1 Octopus bimaculoides | reverse complement strand
GCCTGCTACTGATTCTACTGGTCTCTTTTGCCCAACAATTAAGTAATGGGGATGTAAACACACCAACACTGGTTGTCAAGCGGTGGTGGGGAATAAACATAGACACAAACACACACACATCTACATTGGCGCAGGAGTGGCTGTGTGGTAAGTAGCTTGCTTCCCAACCACATGGTTCCGGGTTCAGTCCCACTGTGTTGCACCTTGAGCAAATGTCTACTACTATAGCCTCAGGCCGACCAAAACCCAGAGACATATATATATACATATACAAAAACTCACCTGTGAGCTTTTTGCTAAGACTGTTAACAGATACTATATATATTTTGTAAAATTTTGTTTTATAAAAGTATATATTTAATAATATATATATATATATATATATATATATATATATATATATATATAAGTTCAAAAAGGAAAAAAAACAAAAAACAACAACAAAAAACAACAACGTGAGGACATGATACAGATTGTGTTACTAGACGCTTGGGAAAGGAAAGAAAGAGAATTTGATGTTTCGAGTGGAGCTCTTCGTCGGAAACAAGGAAAGTCCAAAGAAAGGAAAAACGGAGGAAGAAAAAATCGCCACCGATATCCACAAGGTTACATATATACATACATATATATATATATATATATATATATATATATATATATATATGTATATATGATGATATATATATATATGTATATATATATGTATGTATGTATGTATGTATGTATGTATTTGTGTGTCTGTGTGTGTGTATGTGTCCCCATACCACCATTACTTGACAACCAATGTTGGTGTGTTTACGTCCTCGTAACTTAGCAGTTCAGCAAAAGAGACTGATAGGATAAGTACTAGGCTTACAAAGAATAAGTCTTGGGGTCGATTTGTTTGACTAAAGGTGGTGCTCCAGCATGACTACTGTCAAATGACTGAAACAAGTAAAAGAAAAAATATATATATATATATCACAGGCTTCGTTCAGTTTTCATCTACCAAATCCACCCAGAAGGTTTTGGTTGGCCCAGAGGCTACAATAGAAGACACTTGCTCAAGGTGCCATGCAGTGGGACTGAACCTGGTACCATGTGGTTGGGAAGTAGACTTCTTACTACACAGCCATGGCTTTACCTAAATGTACATCCAATAAATCAATGGATCAATGTTCAATGAACAGAACGGTCAAGCTGACCAAAGCCTCTTCAGTAAATTCAGTTGATGGAAAATGAAAGAAATTTGTCGTACATATACCATCATCCTTATCATCATTTAACGCTTGCTTTCCATGTTGGCATGGGTTCGACAGTTTGACACAGAGCTGGCCACTTAAAAGCTGGTCAACCTGGGAGCTGGCTACCTGGGAATATGTATGTATGTCATTATTCAGTTTATTTCAAAATTTCTTGCCAATAAAGACCCAGTTTCTAACCTAGATCCAAGGCTCCTTCTTTATAATTTCAACATCAACAACAGAAGGAAAACAGAGAGATCACAAATCTCTTCAGGGAGATTTCTCTACTCAATATGTGGAAAAGATGTAGGTAGAAACTCCATAACATGTACTCAGTGCAAGCTATGGACACATAAGAGGTGCAGCAATATCAGAAGTTTAACAAAGGAAGCAGTTTTTGTGTGTGGCAGGTGTACAGGTGTACAAGAATTGTACAGAAAATAGACTTTATCAAACGCCAGGGGTGATACTTAAAAGTAGTTGATAGCTTCCATTATCTAGGTGACCAAGTCAGCAGTGAAGGTGGGGGATGCTCTGAGAGCATAGTTGCTAGAATAAGAATAGGTTGGGTAAAGCTCAGAGAGCTTTTACCCATGTTGGTAACAAAGAACCTCTCCCTCGGAGTGTTCTACACATCAGTGAAAGATAGTCTGTGATTGCAGAGGACATGTGAAGGCTTGAAAGAAATGAAGCTGGTATGTTCCACTGGATGTGCAATGTCAGTGTACACATATGACAGAATGTAAGCATCTTGAGAGAAAAATTGGGCAAAAGGGTTAGTGCTGTTTTCATTCTCAAAATACAGATGACTGCTTTATATCTATATATTCTTATGTGTATACATACATAATACATACATACATACATATATACATACATATATACATACACTGGTATACACCCTACCTGATGGATGTCCTGAATATTTTGTATAAAAGTATACTCCTACTACTACTACTACTACTACTACTACTCGTGTACACAAGTGATACCCTCAGGGTGGAGCCAGTTTCATTTCATTTATAATAAAATACTTCTGTAACAGAATATCTTAATTTACTTTGACCAAATAATTATTAAATTTCTGGCCAGTCATCGTCATTGTCGTCATCAGTGTCAACACCACCACCACCACCACCACCACCATCACCGTCATTGTCATCAACACCATCGTACGAGGGGCAACTTAGAAAGTATACTTTTGTAATATCAGGAAATATGGCCTACATACAATAGTGATAACTTTTATCAAATTTCACGGTGCTTATACAAAATAATGACATTTTCATATATCATGTACAGGATAATAAGTGAAAAGGGAAATGAGGAAGGCTTCTAACGATGCAAAGATGAAACACAGGTGCTTTTTATGTGGCACCAGCATTCTGCTATAGAATTCTCTACCAACTCAATTATGTCCATTCCTCTGATAAAAACAGGGACCTTTTTCCCTTTTCATCATCATCATCATCATCATCAGTAGCAGCTGTTTAATGGCTGTTTTCCATGCTGGCATAGGTTAGACGGTCGGTTTGACTGAGGTCTGCAAAGCCAGCAGATGCACCAGGCTCCAATCCGATCTGGCAATGTTTCTGAAGCTGGATGCCGATTCCTAACGCCAACAACTCCCAGAGTGTAGTGGGTGTCTTTTACATGCCACTGGCACAGGAGCCAGTTAGGCAAGCCTGGCATCGATCATGTTCGGATAGTGCATTTTATGTGCCACCAGCACAAGAGCCAGTCAGGGAGTACTGTCATTGGCCACGTTCAGATGGTGCTTTTTACATGCCACCGGCATGGGAGCCAGTCAGGTGGCCTTGGCATTGATCACGTTCACATACTACTTTTTATGTGCCACCTACTTACTAAAACTTTAACCTTTGCTATGTTTACTTTGGGGCCTCTCAACTTTAGGCTTTGTTCCCTTGTCTGGGATTTCTTTCCCCTCTTTTACTTCTTATCGATTTTCAGTCTTTTTGTGTTCTGTTCTGTCGACATGGATTTCTGGTTTTTCTGTCTTCCTTTACTTGACCTGTTGCTGCTTTCTGTCACACCTATTACCATTTTCTAATAAGCTGTAGAACACCTGGGGCACTGCATATATACTACTACTACTACTGCTGCCACCACCGCCACCACCTCTACTACTACTACTACTGCTAAGGCTGTGAGCTGGCAGAACTGTTTGCACACCAGGGAACAATGCTTAGCAGCATTTCATCCGTCTTTACATTTTGAGTTCAAATTTTGGCAAGGTTCACTTTGCCTTTCATCCTTTTGGCGGGTGAGGGGAGGTCAATAAATTATGTACCAGTACTGGGGTTGATGTAACCTATTTACCCCCTCCCCCGAAATTGCTGGCCTTGTGCCAAAATTTGAAACCATTACTATTATTATTATTATTATTATTATTAATAACTATTTTTATTTATTATTAATAATAATAATGATATCATTATATAATAATAATAATAATATTATTATTATTATCAACAATTACCCATGTCAGTTTTTGGCTGTCAAGACAGCACATCTTTCAAAAAATTCCATGCTTCTTGAAATTCACCAACTCTGCACCTGACATGCCTATTCCACCATTTCCTCTTGTGTCTCATTTACTGTTTACTTTTTCTGACATTTTTCTGTTTTATTCTGTGTACGATGCATGGACTCCTAGCTTTCATTGCTATCTTTTCTTAATTTATTGCTGTGTTCTGTCACCTCTTTTTTACACTTTGCCAACATGCTGTAGTACACCTGAGCACTGCATACAATAAGCTCATAGTTATTATTATCATTATTATTATTATTATTATTATTGTTCAGTAGTTTTATTTTTCTAACGTGCTTTCACTTCACTACCGAGCGCAGCTCTGTGTGCTTTGGGTATGTGCTGTGGTTTGCTGTGATGCTCGTATGGTTACTATATTGAAAGTGTTTTGCGTAGGATGTGTGCAGTACCCAGTAGTGCAATTTTCTGTATGTTATATATATTTGTAAGTCCTGGTGTTTTTGTTATGTATTTGTCTGAATGTTCTTTTATTATACCTAAGGCACCTACTATGATAGGAATTGTTTCTGTTTTTAGATTCCACATTCGAGTTACCTCTATTTCCAGGTCTTTGTATTTTGAAAGTTTTTCCATTTCTTTTAGGGAAACGTTGTCATCTGCTGGTATTGATACATCAATTAGAAAGCATTTTTTTAATTATTATTATTAAGGCAGCGAGCTAGCAGAAACATTAGCAAACCAGGCGAAATGCGTAGCAGTATTTCATTTGTCTTTACATTCTGAGTTCAAATTCCGCCAAGGTTGACTTTGCCTTTTCATCCTTTCGGGGTCAATAAATTAAGTTGCAGTTACATACTGAGGTCGATCTAATTGACTGGCCCCCTCCCCCAAAATTCCAGGCTTTGTGCCTAGAGTAGAGACGATTATTACTAGGTGGCAAGCTGGCAGAAACGTTAGCACGCTGGGCGAAATGCTTCGTGATATTTTGTCTGTCTTTACGTTCTGAGTTCAAATTCAGCTGAGGTCGACTTTGCCTTTTATCCTTTTGGGGTCAATTAAATAAGTACCAGTTAGGCACTGGGTTCGATGTAATTGACTTAATCCTATCCCTTTAGCTGCCCATGTTGCAAAAATTTGAAATCATTATTATTATTATTATTATTATTATTATTATTATTATTATTATTATTATTTTCAACAGGATTTGAATGCGGAATATAGAGAGAAAAAAAGCTAAATGCTGCAAGGAATTTACAGCAACATTCTATCAATTCACAGAAACCCTCATTCAAAATAAATGAAGAAATAAAAGAAATAAGATAGATATATTTTTACCAATTTTTTTTTATTCCACCTCAATCAGGCATTGTTCAAGAGCTATAATCTTGTTAAAGGATGTCAGTGTAAATTTTGTTGAATGGTTTTGGTTAGAAACATAGAATTGAAAGCTTTGATTCTTCAAGAAAAAATAGAAAATAAAGAATGATGATTAATATGAGCTTTTAGCTGCCAAAATTTGATTGAAATTAGTTCTGCTGCCAAAACAGCATCTGTACATGATAACACAGAACATCATTGACATATATAGACACATAAATGAATATAAAGGTATAGAGTTAAAATAGCGAAAGATAATTTTATTCTAAATTAAAATAACAAGAATTCATAGAGGCATTGAAGAATTTGAAGAAATTGATATCTAAAATTCTTGCTATGCAAATATATCTTGATAAAGCAGTGGTATTTATTTTTTTAGAGTTGTTATGTAAGTATATATTTCCATGTAAGCAATGGTCTTCTTTTTGGCTTCTATTTTCAATATTTGTTGTGCTGTGCTGTTGGCACTCCGTTGCTTACGACGACGAGGGTTCCAGTTGATCCCATCAACGGAACAGCCTGCTCGTGAAATTAACGTGCAAGTGGCTGAGCATTCCACAGACACATGTACCCTTAACGTAGTTCTCGGAGATATTCAGCGTGACACAGTGTGACAAGGCTGGCCCTTTGAAATACAGGTACAAGAGAAACAGGAAGAAAGAGTGAGAGAAAGTTGTGGTGAAAGAGTACAAAAGGGTTCGCCACCATCCCCTGCCGGAGCCTCATGGAGCTTCGGTGTTTTCGCTCAATAAACACTCACAACGCCCGGTCTGGGAATCGCAACCGCGATCCTGCTGCCCTAACCAATGGGCCATTGCGCCTCCACTTTCAATATTTAAGCAAAGGAGAAAGAAAGGCGATGTCCATAGAATTTGTAGGTCTTCCCAGACTGGTGATTGTTGTTCTGTTTGACTTGAACTTCTGTAGGTTGGTACCTACAGGGAAATCCACCCTGACACCTCATCAACACTGTTTCATCACTCTTTCCAGCTCCATCCTGGTTACTTCCATCCACACTTCTATAATATGAGTAGCCATTGTAGCTCCTTTACAACAAGAAACTTACTTTGTTCTGGCCCCTTCTTTCATACTTTAATCCCTCATTTCCTAACAAAAAGCAGTCTCCCTTTCTACTGTAATTCCACTGTTGAAGGAGATCTCAGTCTTGTGAGCTACATGACAACTTCACTAATGGTAGTGTCATGAAAAACCACCTGCTACATACTCTAAAGCAGTAAAAATTAGGAAGAGCATCCAGTCATAGAAGCCATGCTGAAACTGAGACATTGGAGCACAATGCTGTCGTCAGACCAAGTGGATCTTGTCAAACCATCCAACTCATACCAGCATAGAAGATGGATGTTAAAAAGATAATGATGATAAGGAAGCAACAGAGGGTGGAAGTTGTAGAGGAGGAAAAGGATTAAATGAAGTGTTTACTACAGTGATTGTGGAGTGAAACATTAAAGACAGAAAGAGGACATTCATCACCACCACCTTGCTTGAGAATATATATATATATATATATATATATATATATATATATATATATATATATATATATACATGATTTCGGGTTCAGTCCCACCGCGTGGCACCTTGGGCAAGTATCTTCTGCTATAGCCCCGAGCCGACCGAAGCTTTGTGATTGAATTTGGTAGGTGGAAGTTACTGCCGTGTGTGTATATGTCTGTGTATGTGCTTTTGCCTCTCTCCCAGAGAGAGACAGAGAGAGAGAGAGAGAGAGAGAGAGAGAGAGAGAGAGAGAGAGAGAGAGAGAGGGAGAAAAGGGATATATATATATATATATATATATATAAATGGAGTTAAGCACAGGTGTTATTCAAATTCTTTTACTTCCAACATATGTTTCGAAGACAACATTGGTAATATTCCAAAGGAATGAATGGTGTAAAATTATGTAATATATATATATATATATATATATATATATATATATATATGTATATATGTATGTATGTATGTATGTATATGGTTTACTGTTTAGTTAAAATAAGCTCAACAAAAAACAAAACAATATACTCCATCCAGTGAGAAATAAATATCATTTAATGCACACAATATAAAGATACAAGCTACTAACAGTTTCTTACTTTGAAGTTGTGGGTCTAGGCAGGTTTTTATAACATGCCTTGTGTCTCTAAACAATCTGCGGGCTCTGAGCACAAGCTCAATTCAGTTTACAAATCAGACCACTAAAACAAGAGAAATCACAAGAAAAACAAGACGTCCATTTAAATAGGTTTGTGTCATGCACGAAACTCTCAGTCCTTGAGTCACTTTATAAATTCTGCCTATTTAAATAACAATATATATATAAATAAAAATATATAGGGAGAGAGAGAGAGAGAGAGAGAGAGAAAATAA
>NC_142930.1:124245773-124313273 GCF_046866305.1 Octopus bimaculoides | reverse complement strand
TGAACTGAAGCACAGTGTACCCCACATCAGGTGTCAAGAACACACAGTTCCACCTGGTCTAGGAATTGAAACCAAGAGTGCAACGCCATCACCACTAGGCTATGTGCTTTCATATGCATATATATATATAGATAGATTGATAAAACTTACTTGGAAAAGGATGCATGGTGTTCGATCATATAATAATATAAATAATATATAAATATATGCATATATCCATACATATATGTACATACCTACATCTATACCCATATATGCATGTATGTATACATATAGATGTAGGTATGTACATATATGTATGGATATATGCATATATTTATATATTATCTATATTATTATTATTATTATTATTATTATATATATATATATATATATATATATATATATATATTCATATTCATATACATACATACAGCTGGGTGCAAAAGTAGGTATACAGTAAGTTCCACATCAAAGTTATGTCACTTAATTCATTAAAATTTTTAGCACATTAAATTAGTTAACCTTATTTTTGATATTTTCAGTGTCATTAATCAAAATAATACATTTATAATTATAATAATACTTTTATCGTAACTTTTAATTTTTTTGATAAAAATAAATGAGTATTGTATGTGTTTTCTGTTTTCATAACTGTATACCTTTTGCACCACCCTGTATATACATTTGCACATGCATAGAAACACACATGCGTGCACACATACATGAAGACAACAGCCACATTATTGGCAACTTGTAGGTATTTTCTTCCCATGAGGCATATTGCAGTGGCCAGAGGAGTCTGGAATAGGGAAATGTCTGCAGACAAACCAACGTATCAAAATAATATTGGTAGAGCTTAAAAATTTAACCAGTCATCAAGTTAAAACATAAATGGTTGTATATTGTTGTGTGGGACCACAAAGAAAGGATATGTTCTGTTGTAGAAATCAGCTACCCTCTGGACACCAAAAAAGGAGGCAGCTGTGGACCATTGATAAGGAGTTGGCAAATCTAGTACCAAAAACAGACTTTCAGTTTCATACCTATTATTATTGGAGCAACAGGATACATACTGACCTGAAGGCGGAGAGCTGGCATAAATGTTAGCAGGCCAGGTGAAATGCTTAGCGGTATTTCGTCCATCTTTACGTTCTGAGTTCAAATTTCCGCTGAGGTCAACTTTGCTTTTCATCCATTCGAGGTCGATAAATTAAGTACCAGTTATGCACTGGGGTCGATGTAATTGACTTAATTCCTTGTTTGTCCCCTCAATAAAGAAATAAGAAATCTTAGCAGGCTGGGCAAAATGCTTAGCGGTATTTCGTCTGTCTTGACGTTCTGAGTTCAAATTTCCGCTGAGGTCAACTTTGCCTTTCATCCATTCGAGGTCGATAAATTAAGTACCAGTTATGCACTGGGGTCAATGTAATTGACTTAATTCCTTGTTTGTCCCCTCAATAAAGAAATAAGAAATCTTAGCAGGCTGGGCGAAATGCTTAGCGGTATTTCGTCTGTCTTGAGGTTCTGAGTTCAAATTTCCGCTGAGGTCAACTTTGTCTTTCATCCATTCGAGGTCGATAAATTAAGTACCAGTTACACACTGGAGTCAATGTAATTGACTTAATTCCTTGTTTATCCCCTCTATGTTTAGCCCCTTGCAGGCAATAAAGAAATAAGAAATGTTAGCAGGCCGGGCGAAATGCTTAGCGGTATTTTGTCTGTCTTTATGTTCTGAGTTCAAATTTCTGCCGAGGTTGACTTTGCTTTTCATCCTTTTGAGGTTGACCAGTTGCGTACTGGGGTTGATCTAATCAACTGGCTCCCACCCCAAAAATTTCAGACCTTGTGCCTAGAGTAGAAAAGGATATGTACCAACCCATCTGGAGGAAAGTATGGCTGAACTTGGGTTCTTGAGGAAAGAACGCAAATCCTTAATTCATATATTATAAATGATTACAATAATAAAGACCTCCTAAGATTTAAGGCAAAACGAACAAAAGAAGATCCTTTCCTTCACAACCTTGCTACCAAGCAGGTGGTCAGTCAAAATTAGCTCTAAATTAAGAGAATGAGAACACACACACACACACACACACAGCCACCCATTTATCTGCAAATCCAAACAACAGGACAACAGACAATATATATTTTATAATACTGACGGATGGCCAGCGACTGAGTTTCTGTGTTGAATAATTATACACACATCAAAGGGTTTCGAAGCGTTTAATTAACTACAAATGTTTTGGTTGATTACTCAGCTGGAGAAGTACTGAGGGTGTTTAACAAAGAAACGTACTGGCTGTTTAGTCATTTTATTGTTGTTGTTGTTGTTGTTGGTGGCAGTGGTTGTGGTGCATTTGTTTGTTGGTAGTTTGGTTATTTTCATTATAAAAGAAGGTGACCCACCATGAAATATATGTAAACAAGGGTGGCAGGAGGGGAAAAGTCTTGGAGGGGTTTCAATATTTAATATCTGCTTTATTTCATGTTTTAAATCTACAATGCCATAGTATTATATTCAGTGTATATCCAGTATGTATGTATGTATATATATATATATATATATCATCATCATCATCATCGTTTAACGTCCGCTTTCCATGCTAGCATGGGTTGGACGATTTGACTGAGGACTGGTGAAACCGGATGGCAACACCAGGCTCCAGTCTGATTTGGCAGAGTTTCTACAGCTGGATGCCCTTCCTAACGCCAACCACTCAGAGAGTGTAGTGGGTGCTTTTACATATATATATATATATATATATATATATATATGTATGTATGTATATACATATATGTATGCTTCATCATCATCATCGTTTAACATCTGTTTTCCATGCTGGCATAGGTTGGATGGTTTGACTGAGGTCTGGAGAGCCAGCAGCTGCACCAGGTTCCAATCTGATCTGGCAATGTTTCTACAGCTGGATACCCCTCCTAATGCCAACCACTGCAAGAGTGTAGTGGGTGCTTTTTATGTGCCACCGGCACAGGAGCCAGTCAGGTGGGCCTGGCATTGATCACATTTGGATAGTGCTTTTTACATGTCACCAGCATGGGGGCCAGTCAGGGGTTACTGGCATCGGCCACTTTTGGATGGTGTCTTTTACATGCCATCGGCACGAGAGCCAGTTAGGGGGTACTGATATTGGCCACCTTTGGATGGTGGTTTTATACGTGCCACCAGCACGGGAGCCAGTATATATATATATATATATATATATATATATATCATTGTGTCTGAGGAGAGTCATTCTCTTTTAGTGCCTAATTACTTAACACACTCACCAGTTTGATTTCCACTCATTTACTGAAAATAAAAAAAAATTTTAAATATTAATATAAAATAAAATAAATCACTAAATTGAACCAGTGAGTGTGTCAAATAATAAGGTACTAAAAGTGAATGACTCTTCCCATACACAAAGAAATATGCTTCAATACACAAATTCATATAAAGAATCTTGCAAACCAAATCCAAAACAAAATATATATACATATATATTTATAAGTGGCATTCCATCGGTTAAGACGACAAGTATTCCAGTTGATCTGATCAATGGAACAGCCTGTTCATGAAATTAATATGCAAGTGGCTGAGTACTCCACACACACATGTACCATTAATGTAATTTTCAGGGAGATTCAGGATGACACAGAGTGTGACAAGGCTGGCCCTTTGAAATATAGGTACAACTCATTTTTGCCAGCTGAGTGGACTGTGAGCAACATGAAATAAAGTGTCTTGCTCAAGAACACAATCTGCTGCAGGTATTGAACTCATGACCTTATGACTGTGAGCCTTGTGACTCTAGTCACCAAGCGACACACCTTCACAGTATACAACATCATCATCATCCTTTAATGTCTATTTTCCATACTAGTATGGGTTGGATGGTTTGACCAGAGCTGGGAAGCTGGAGAGCTGCATCAGGTTCCAGTATGACTTGACTTGGTTTCTATGGCTGGATTCTCTTCCTAATGCCAACCACTTTACAGTGTGTGATGGATGCTTTTAATGTGGCACCAGTGATTCTATATGGCACTGGCATGAGTGTCTTTTTTGTGGCACTGATACAGGACTCTTGCAAGCCAATCTGCTGTGGAGGACAGGTCTTCTTGAGTAGAGCAAGGTGCCAGGTATCTCAGTCCTTTGTCATCTCATCTGAAAAGTTCAGCATTTTGAGGTCATCCTTCAGAGAGAGGGGTGGGAGATGTAGTGGTGTGTGTGGGGTGGGATTACTATATGCTAGGTGTGAAAAAATATCTATTAAGGAAAATATATAAAAAACTTCCGTATTTGATGGCATAAAAGGTACACATGTTTATTAGACGCACCTTAAGTTCAGCTGCGCATATTCAGGTGGAAGAAGTTTTTGTGCATGAGAGCATGTGATATAAGCCCAACTTTGCAAACATGACCCAGGGTGATGAGATGTTTTTGAAAAAAAAGTGTGTCTTATATACCATGAAATGTGATAGTGAAAAAATCTACCAAGATTTTAGGCCCCTTCATGACTTTTGGCTCATTATGGAGCTAAAAGCATAACTTTTGTTATGCTAATTTCCCAGTTGGTTATCTCTGCCTCTATCATCTAAGTCTTCCACTCTCTCTCTCTCTCTCTCTCCCTCTCTCTTATAACATTCATAAAACAAGATAAAATCCTGTGCCTTGAGAAGTGAGTTTCTGACATTCAAGATAAAACAAAGGTAAAATATGATATGGCAGGGCTCTCCATCCAAGAGAGAACCTGTCTTATCATATGTTACAAATGTTCCTAACTGATTTTCTTTTTAACTGACATGCACCATCAACAGTTTCATTAGACTCTAGTTTGGCTTCTCTCTAATACACTTTAACCCATTTCTTATTGTATTTCTGTTGAAATATAATATGCCTTTTTTTTATTTATTAGTTTTGAAAAGCTGTGAAGAAGTGTCACACTCTAATGGTGGAGGGAACCTGTAGAAGAAGTAGACCCAGGAAGACATGGGGTGAGATGGTGCAGCATGATCTTCGAATGTTGGGCCTCACGGAGGCAATGACAAGTGGCTGAGACCTTTGGTGATGAGCTGTGCTTGAGAAGACCTGTCAAGTCAAGTGAAATCGTAGCCATGGTTGATCCTAGTGCCAGTTGACTGGCATCTGTGACAGTGGCACAAAAAGCACTTTCTGAGCGCATGGCCAATGTTGGTGTCACGTCAATGGCACCTGTACTGGTGGCACGTAAAAAGCACCCACTACACTCTTGGAGTGGTGTGTGTTAGGAAGGGCATCCAGCTGTAGAAACTCTGCCAAACCAGATCAAAATCTGGTGAAGCTCCCTGGCTTAATAGTTTTCAGTCAAACTGTTCAACCCATGCCAGCATGGAAAGCAGACATTAAACAACGATGACGATGATGATGAATGAAGAATTTAGTATCATTATTAAATTGGTGTTTGGAACATAAATCAACATGAAATTTTGATGAAAGGTTTTTGTATTTAGTTGACTTTAACCCATTCATGCCAGTCATCCATTTAAACTGACAATTTATAAGGGTATAAAAGAAATACTTGATACAAATTGTGATTTATGTGTGATCTGTATGAAAGAATGAAACATGTTCTTAACAGTTAAGCAGTCTGTATCAAACGGATTTCAATGAAATTTTTTTCAGTTGTCATTTAGGTCAAAATAATAATATCTGTGAATTTTCAGGCAATTTCATTTGCCAGAAAAATTTCAGCATGAATGGGCTAAAACAAGAACCTTGTAGCATAGGTGTAGTCTCAGGTGGATTGCAACCAAAAGGGTTTTGTCTTTTATGTTATACTTGTTTCAGTCGTTGGACTGTGGCCATGCTGGGGCACAATCTTCAAAGGTTTACTCAAGCAATTTCACTGCAGTATTTATTTTGTTTAATATCTGGTATTCATTCTGTCAATCTCTAAAATCTTATACAGTCTAATCTTTACCGTCTATCCCAGACTAATCTTAATCCTAATAGCTATCTACTCCAGATTTCTCTGACTCCTCACAACTTTCTGTTCCTGAACAAGAGATCACTTTGAAATGCCAATAAGCTTTAAATTTTACATAAATCTTACGCTGATTGAAATAACTTTCTATAATGAATGAGAAGGGGTTAGAGGCTATAATGATTATTTCTACTCAAGGCACAAGGCCTTGAAAATTTGGGGGCTGGCCAATTAGATCAATCTCAGTGTGTAACTGGTACTTATTTCATCAACCCCGAAAGGATGAAACGCTAAGTCAAACTCGGCGGGATTTGAACTCAGGACGTCGCAGCAGACAAAATACTGCTAAGCATTTCGCCCAGCATGCTAATGATTCTGCCAGCTTGCCGCCCTAGTTAGAGCATTTAATAATATCAATTATAAAGAAAGGAAACAAGATACATTAACATAAACTTTACTTACACATATATTAGCATAATCAAAACATACAAACAGGTTTACAGCTGCATACATTTATACATCCATTTATCGCTTTTCTATAATTTCAGACTGGAGTGGCACATTGGGTAAGTGCTGGCAACCCCTTAGCCTCCTGTGCCAGGAATATGGGGAAAATATTGGAAGCAGAACATTGGATAATTGACAAGGAGGTGGAGTCCTCAACCAATGGCTTGAAGGTTATTGTGGTCAAGCAACAGATCAGTACTGTGAGACAATGGTTGAGCATCAACTAACAAGTGAGTTGCTAGTGCGGGGCAGCCTCATTGCTGACCATGCCCATTGCACTCTTGTACGCCACTTGGTACCCGGTGTGGAAGTTCAGAGTAGGTAGTATGGTGGTGGTGGTGACTTGGTACCGACTGCCTTACATCCAAAGGTATTTTTGTTCAGAGAAGATTTCCAAACAGAACAATCAATGTTGATTTGCAATGGGCAGCTGATTACAATAATTGCCCATTAAATATAATTAAATGTGTGTATAAGCATGTTCCTGCCCCTCACCTCTTTCAACTCTCTTTCATCTCCCTCCCATTCCACCCCGCAACATGTCTAACCTTCTTCCGTCACCTGCACTCTCACCTTAAACTTATTTTCTCACCACCTTTTCTTCTTCTTTTATCTTTTCTCTTTGATCTTCTTTCTATGAAGGACGAGTGACTATAACATTCTTTCTTTCCAAGTGTTAAAAACTAGTGCAACACTCGTTAAAATTTGTCCCTTCAACATTATCTTTATTTTTCAGCTCATTGCCTAATGTATATGTGTGTATATATATATATATATATATATGTGTATATATATATATATATATATATATATATATATATATATATATATATATATATATATATATATATATATATGTATATGTATGTATCTATATATATATATATATATATACATACAAACATGCATATATATATATATATATATATACATACAAACATGCATATATATATATATATATACATACAAACATGCATATATATATATATACATACAAACATGCATATATATATATATATATATATACATACAAACATGCATATATATATATATATATATATATACATACAAACATGCATATATATATATATATATATATATACATACAAACATGCATATATATATATATATATATATATATATATATATATATATATATATATATATATATATACACACATATATATATATATATGTCATCATCATCATCATCATCATCGTTTAACGTCCGCCTTCCATGCTAGCATGGGTTGGACGATTTAACTGAGGACTGGTGAAACCGGATGGCAACACCAGGCTCCAATCTAATTTGGCAGAGTTTCTACAGCTGGATGCCCTTCCTAACGCCAACCACTCAGAGAGTGTAGTGGGTGCTTTTACGTGTCACCCGCACGAAAACGGCCACGCTCGAAATGGTGTCTTTTATGTGCCACCCGCACAAGAGCCAGTCCAGGGGCACTGGCAACGATCTCGCTCGAAAACCCCACAAGGCCAGTCAGGCGGTATATATATATATATATATATATATATATATATATATATATATATATATATATATATATATATATATATATATATATATATATATATATATATATATATATATATATATATATGTCTGTACGTATTGTCGTCGTCGTTTAACATCCGCTTTCCATGCTAGCATGGGTTGGACGATTTGACTGAGGACTGGTGAAACCAGATGGCTACACCAGGCTCCAATCTGATTTGGCAGTGTTTCTACAGCTGGATGCTCTTCCTAAAGCCAACCACTCAGAGAGTGTAGTGGGTGCTTTTACATGTCACCCGCACGAAGGCCAGTCAGGTGGTACTGGCAAAGGCCACGCTCATCTCGCTCGAGAAACCTCATGTGTCAACCGCACAAGAGCCAGCCCAGGGGCACCAGCAACGATCCCGCTCGAAAATCCCAGAACCCCACACAAGAGCCAGTTCAGGGGCACCGGCAACGATCTCGCTCGAAGAAATTTCATGTGTCACCAGCAAAAGAGCCAGTCCAGGGGCACCGGCAACGATCCCGCTCGGAAGATTTCATGTGTCGCCCGCACATGAGCCAATCCAGGGGCACTGGCAACGATCCCGCTCAAAAGACTTCATGTGTCGCCCGCACATGAGTCAGTCATGGGGCACTGGCAACGATCCCGTCCCGCTCAAGGCATTTCATGTGTCACCCACACAAGAGCCAGCCCAGGGGCACCGGCAACGATCCCACCCGAAAGATTCCATGTGTCGCCCGCACACGAGCCAGCCCAGGACCCCGCTCGGAAGATTTCATGTGTTGCCCGCACATGAGCCAATCCAGGGGCACCGGCAATGATCCCGCTCGAAAGATTCCATGTGTCGCCCGCACACGAGCCAGCCCAGGACCCCGCTCGGAAGATTTCATGTGTCGCCCGCACATGAGCCAGTCCAGGGGCATGTGTATATATACATATACATATACATATATATATGTGTGTGTGTGTGTGTGTGTGTGTGTGTGTGTGTGTGTGTGTTCACTACACTCTCGGAGTGGTTGGCGTTAGGAAGGGCATCCAGCTGTAGAAACTCTGCCAGATCAGATTGGAACCTGGTGCAGCCATCCGGTTCACCAGTCCTCAGTCAAATCGTCCAACCCATGCAAGCATGGAAAGCGGATGTTAAACGATGATGATGATGATGATGATATATAGCGAGCCACAAGAAGCCAGCACTGTTTTGAATGAGATCTCGCTGGTAGCCATTGCCATGCACGAGACAAGAACGAGATCTCGCCTGCAACTATTTGTCATGCACGAGATGATAACGAGACTCTTGGTGATAACCAGTATTTAAGCAAGAGGACGACATTCTCTCTCTCACTCTTCTCATGCTCAACACCGAGAAACATTGCAAAGCCAGCAGCTCACAGCATACTCTTGTCTTGCTCTGACTCCACATGCTTATTCTCCAGAGGTAATGAACCTCATGTGTATGGAGTTAAGACAAATCATGTGCTGCTATAAAGATGGTCACTGAGATCAAACCACATAAATGAGAACTCTGTAAATAAACGGCTATTGAATTGAACTCTGCTTGTGAACTTCTTCTTCGTGTTCCAGATCCTTGAAACTACAAAAATAATTATAACGGGAGAAGGAGATACTCCACAGGTATCATAAACCTTCCATTCCATTATAAATATATATGTGTGTGTGTGTGTGTGTGTGTGTGTGTGTGTACATATACATATAATTGTTAAAGAGGACAACAAATGTTAAGGAAAGGCAAACATCTCAAGTCAATGCATTATAATTAGTGGAAAAAATTCAAAGTCTTACAGCTGTTTCTGAGAAATCCCAGAGTATGGGATATTCCATCATCAGAGATAAATAGGGAAAATGAGAAGTGTATAGATTAATGAAATGATGACATAGAGGACAGGAGTTAAAGTCCTGACATTGTAAACATCCAGAAAAAAGACATGAACATATCAATGTTCAATAGTAGAATGGTAGTGGAGGTGGCTTTTAAGTGTATCTATACACACACATACATGTTTATGTGTGTGTGTGTATGTATGTATGTATGTATGTATGGATGGATGGATAGATAGATAGACAGACAGATAGATAGATAGACAGTCAGATAGATAGATAGATAGACGGCCGGACGGACAGATAGATAGACAGACAGTCAGATAGATAGATAGATAGATAGATAGACGGACAGATAAATAGATAGACAAACAGACAGTCAGATAGATAGATAGATAGATAGATAGATAGACGGACAGATAGATAGATAGACAAACAGACAGTCAGATAGATAGATAGATAGATAGATAGATAGATAGATAGATAGATAGATAGATAGATAGATAGATAGATAGATAGATAATTAGATAGATAGATAGATAGATTAGATAGACAGATAGATTAGATAGACAGATAGATTAGATAGACAGATAGATTAGATAGACAGATAGATAGATAGATAGATAGATAGATAGATAGATAGATAGTTAGATAAAATTACCAACTTGTGCGAAATGAGAAATGAATGTACATAAATACATACATACATACATACAAACACACACATGCACACACACACACATACATGCATACATAAATTCGTACATACATACATACTCACACACATCACATGTGACCAGTGTGATAAAAATGACCAACTTGCATAGTCATTTGTCCAGTGGTAGATTTACAAACTTAAATATATTGAAGTAAAGAAAATATAAAGAAACTCAGGTAAATAATATAATTTCAATGGTAACACGAGCTCACACACACACATACACACACATATTGAAATTAATATAATCTTAGCATTATATTAATTTCAAACACAACTGATTAATCATTGTAAATTGTGATGACAGTGTGAAATTTGAATTAGTGACTGATCTAGAACTTTGTACAGAAACCCCATCTCCTAAATATCTCTTTCAGCCAGTGTAGATGTAATACATCTTGATAAACTCTGCCTGGTGCAATCTGTACAGGGAGTGGGATGGAACAAGTAATATTGTGAAGACATTGTAGTCAGGGCCATTACTAAGCCCCTGCAACCCCTACGGTTGCAGGCTCCCCCCCCCCCCGCGGTTGAGGGGGGGGGCATGTTAAAGTCAAAGTATGTAGATGAGTCATCTATTTACTTTGGTTAAGATGTTGAACAAGGATTAAACTATTTGTAATAGACCTAAATAAATTTTTAACTTGTACTTTTAAAAATGTTCTTTTTGAATTTCAGATAGAATAAAGTAAAATATAGTTATGGATAAAAGGTGTGTAGATTATGAATTTTGATTGAAGGGATGGGGCCTCGAAACGAAAAGTTACAGGGGGCCTCTAAAAGTCATGCGACGGGAGCTGATTGTAGGGTAAGAAGAGTCTTTTGTGTTGCTGAGAACATTATAATCACTTTGGTATTGGTGCCTGTTAGAATGAACCTTGTAGTTTACAAAGTAGTGGGGGGGAGTAGGAAGGGCATCAAGTCAGAAAACCATGCTGAAATATGGTATATACATGCAAAAAGCACTGGTGCTGTTGCCACAAAAAAAAACCGAGCACACTCTGTGGAGTGGTTGGTGTTAGGAAGGGCATCCAGCTGTAGAAACCAAGCCAAAAGAAACTATGGAGTCTGGGGTGACTACTGGCCTTACCAGCTCCTGTCAAACTGTCCAACCCATGCCAGCATAGAAAAAGGACGTTAGATGATGATGATGATGCAAGATCTGGTCCTCAACTCTCAGCATAGGGCATCCAGCTGTAGAACCTCTACCAAATCAGATTGGAGCCTGGTGTAGCCATCTGGTTCACCAGTCCTCAGTCAAACTGTCCAACCCATGCTAGCATGGAAAGCGGACGTTAAACGATGATGATGATGATATACAATCTGTCTTCCTCCTGAGAAATCCCCTTCAGATGCTGAGCCCCATGGAAGAGATGACAAAGGACCGGAATGATTGGCAATCTGCTGTGCTTGAGAAAACCTGTCCATCTGAGAAAAACTGAGGCCCTAAAGGTATGTCGTTTATACCTCTGCCCCAGCATATAATCTGTCCTTGACAAGTCTTTCCCTAACAACTTATCTTCCTTACGTCCCCTCCCTCCACCTGCATTCTCCTCCCCCTCCATCTTCCACTCTCCTTTCCTGCTCTCACAAACTCACCCACCCACTCACTTATATACACCTCCCTGTAACTTGGGGGTACCCATCCTGTTATATCTTCTTAACCATCTTGTCTCTTGCTCCTTAAGTCCCCTATTACTGTCCCCCCTCAGGATTCGTAGTCTTGTATCAACAGTGATGGTGGTATGAAAAAAATCACCCAGCATGCACTGTAAAGTCGTTGCTGTTAGGAAGGGCATCCAGCTGTAGTAACCATTCCAAAACAGACATTGGAGGACAATGCAGTCCTTGGATCCATTGGGTCCTGTCAAAACCATCCAACCTTTGCCAGTATGGAATATGGATGTTAATTGATGACAATGATGGTGATGGCAATGGCATATATACTGATTATATAGTTCATATTCATATTATACACAGACCTATAATTGTCCTATCCACACTATGGGCTGCATATACAGTTCCTCAGCCTACAAGAAATAGTAGCTGAATCACTCTTACTTAATACTTTACTACCTTAAAACAAAAAAGGATCGACACATCAGATGAAGTAGTCCAAAATACTCTGTATTTGAAAGTTTTGATAGGATGGTCATGGCTAGAACTGGTTTCAGCATAGAGTTGACCCGAGGAGTTAAACAACAACAACAACAGCAATTGACAACAATAACTTCCATTCTTCTAGCAGACATTCTAGGTTTCTTTAATCAGACATTGGAATCATATTTGAGGTTTTAGCTTTTTGGTCAAATTTCAATTCCTATTTAGAGATAAGAGAATAAAAGACATACTGTGGTAGCAAATTAAATGGTTACACTTACCAACTCTATGGAACTTCTCAAATTGGCAGCACCAACGTGAAGGATTACTTTCTTTATTTTGTTAATATGAAAAAGATAAAATTTAATACATACATGCATGTAACTACGCACACAGGCACACATACAAACATACATACAAATGTGCACATATGCATATATGCATGCATTTATGCATACATACATACATGCATGCATACATACATCCACCCATACATACATGCATGCATACATCTATATATACATAATACATACATCTATACATCCATCCATAGATACATGCATCCATCCATCCATACATGCATGCATACAAATCTGCCCATACATACATGTATATAAACATATTTCTTTCTGAGAGCCATCTCTATTGCCTGACAGGTTTTACTTTTAGCCCAGCTGGGTTCCTAGAAATCCTCCTCACTAGTATAGGTTCAATGACTGTTTAGCCCTCAGAAGTTCTGGGTTCGTGTCTGGCATGTTCAAAGACCACTGTGAGTGAGGCACCCGTCAGCTTTTGTTAAAGCATGTCTCAAGGAGAAGGTCACTCAAATATAAAACCAAACATGCAGCAAATGGCATTGAACATTTCGGGGATCTTTTGTTTCCATTTGAGATCAGTGCTCCCACATTCTGGAGCCTACAACCCTTTGTTGTCACTGGATTATATCAAGATTGAGAAGGTCTGTGAGGTGTTGTGCAAGCCTTATTGAACCTAAAATTTTAGGCTGAGCAATTGCTGACGAGGTAACTATCCAGTACCTTTTCAAGTAGGGTGGCACTGTGGTGAGCATGAAAGCCATGGACACAAAGCCGGGTGAAGCTGACTGTTGGTGCAATAGCTTCAGGCATGAGCAATGCTAGCATTTTGTATGGGCAAATGGTCAGATGGTCAGTGATGGTCTTCTTTGGTCATGAGTGGACAGCCATCACATATATATACACATACGAGGGGGTGCTGAAAATTCTTGGCTTTAAGGGTGTCGCGAAAGGCCCGGTTGAGGGCCCAACCATCTGAGTTCTTTTACAGGGCTTCGAAAGAACTAAAGGGCTGCTGCAATAAGTGTGTGAATCTGAGATGAAAACATGTTGAATAAAATCATAATTAATTGATCCTTCAGTATTTTCTTTTATCCAAATCCAGGAACTTTTCAGCACGACGTTTTTTTTTCTTCTTTTTTTTTAGGAAAAATAAAGTGAAAAACTAACGGAAAAACATGAAATCAACAAAAAATTAACTGTTTTAAAATTCCCTATTTAATGTCGAAATCATTTAAAATAAATAGCTTAAGGGAGATAACTTTAAAGCTTACTTTATAATTCTATTACGTAAGTTACTTCCCTTGATAAAATTATTTATTGACGAAATATCGAAATCCCCGAAGAAGGTCCAAATAATGAGCGAAGGAGAAAAAAACATATTTGTCGGTGGAAGTGCGGAATTATTTGAGAATCGAACAAAATACTTTACTGCATTCAGCTACATTCCTTTGCGTTTCGAGTTCAAATTCAGCAGGAGTGGAATCGTGGGTCTCGATGTGATCTTATATTCCTTCCCTAAAATGTATGGCTGTGTGGTTAAGAAGCATTGTTTTGGTGAGCAGACCAACAATCCCCTCTGATCGGAGGGGAACTGGAGCAATGTGAAATTAAGTGTTTTGCTCAAGAATACAACGCGCCGCCCAGTCACGGAATCGAACACACGATCGTGAGTGCATCATCACTCACGATCCTTCTCAGTGAGTACGGTTTACTATTCACGAGTTCAGATTTTCTTCTTTGTCATGCAATTCCATCCAAGTCAGTAGTATATGTTGAAACCAAAAGTTCTGTTCGAGAACCATCCTGCAAATATTTGTAACGTACTTCTCTCTCTCTGTTATATATACACAAATACGGACGTAGTAGATAACAGCTAACCTTCGGCCGCGCTTTTGAACCTGCTATGTCCACCACTCTGATTGGTTGGTATTGACGCATTTTGTCTCTTACTCTATTTCGCGCCAACATGCAACCCAACCAATCGCAGCCTTCAGATAAGGTCACATGAGACAGTATTTTCTAAGCTTCTGGTGAGCCGAGAGAATATTATAAATAGCTAGTTTTCCACCGTCACAGTTTGTCAGTCTTTTCGGCTCTAGACCTTCTGACCACAGAGTACACAGCCAGTTCCAGCGACGACACAACCCACATGGAGACGCAACACTTCGTCAAGCATTCAGGAACTCCATCCTCGTCGCTACCATCATCTTCTCAACTACACCAACTTCATCTCTCTACGTACTCAGCACCCGCACAGGTTCTATCACCTCACTGTTTGTGAATTACTTTACCATGGTTAACAGCGAATACAACCTATACCAAGTAACTGGCCGCAGCATTGAAGTCTCAACTTCTTATTAGACATATGCCTATTCCCGGCTCTGCATTGTCGCCACAACTTCTTGTTACAGCACCTCAACCACTGTGTACCTTGAATACGAACTGGTATTTCTCATCCTTGTGTCTGGACTTTCTTCTAACGTCCTTATAGACTCTTTTCTATGCTCTGTATTTCTCGTATACACATACACTTTGTTTGCATGACAGCCTGTCTATTATTGTGTTTATATGTTACACATAGACACATAAGTTGACATATCAATAAAATCTTCTCTTAAAACCTTCTACCGGTTGTGTCTCTCTTTTTCCATTGGCACTTATACTCATTTATCCTCTTTACATATTTTTATTTGTATCGACCGTGTGATGTGCTAAAGGAGCCATTCCACGTCACCTCTCCTGGTCGCACGGTCGTTACATATTTCTTTGCCTCTCTCTATCTATCTATCTATTTCTCCTTCCATCCCCCTTCCTTCTCTCAAACACACACACACACAGGTATTTGTAGAAAATTTCAGATTTAGTCAAACTGATTCGCAAAATGTTTTTTTTTTAACAGGAAGTAAAAAATTTGAAAATCGGCTATAATAATGTAGTTTTCCTGTCTTATTACTATGAATATATGATGTGGAGAAAAAGATTGGAGGAAAATGTTACAGAGTGTAGTAACGCCTGCGCATGCGTAGTCTTACGCATGCGTAAAATTAAACAAGCAAGCGTCTCCCGCTCAATTCATTCTCGTTCACGCTGGCCAGCGATTGAGCATGGACGTGTGTTTAAAAGCTGTCTCTACATCTTTCGGTCTTATACTCGACAGCTCGTTATTCTCACCTTTAAAGATGTATAACTAAAAGATATGTATGTTTATCACCTAAATAAATGTTGTTTGAGTTGTTTAGTCTGGAGTTCAGCGTTCCGTCTATTTCTTTAAAATTATAGTAGAAAGTCAGGTATACAATCTAAAGATGTATAACCCACTTTCTACTAAAGTGGTGACCCCCGACGAAGAAAAAACGCAGCATGAACTACGGATTACCAACTTATAACTGGTGAACCTCGACTAAAGAACAAATACGGCCATGGAGACTGAACTACACGTTACCAACATCTCCAAACACGACTCAACAAGCGCGGTTTTTATTCTCGTCTCTGTTAGAGTGGATTTTTTCCACTCACGAAAAACAGACAGGATTTACGGCCTGCTTTTTATGTTTTTATATGTCGCATTTCACATTCTCACATTACACATACATCTTTTATGTCACACAATAACTCTTGTTGTTCATTTCGCACGGTCGTTCTTTCATCTTGGGTTAAGAAAATTTTTCTTCGAGGTTTTCGCTAATGGTCGTACAGAAATTGTGTCTGTCGATCGTTCTGTAAAAGCGTACCTCTTCAAACACTCATCACCGAACAGCCTTTTCGCCACCAGCGTCGTGCGCCAACCAAGATTACCACCGTGACGACAACAATTACTACTATCAATTACAAGCTTTCCCCCCCGACGTCGCCAAGTTTCAACTGAATCATTACCACCACACATACAGAACACAGCTAGAGCAGTTCCTGCGCCGACGTTTTCATCAATGTACTCTATCTCGGTGTTTTGGGATTTTTTTTCGCAGTCTATACTACAGACACTTTCACTTGTTCTGTGTTTTTTTCTGACACACACACTTGTGCACTCATACATTTTCTTTCCTTTCAGGGAAAACAAACTCTCAGACTTTTACATCGCGTGATTCCAGTATTCCTGGACAGTTGTCATCACGGTTGTTTTGTCATTGTCATTTCATTTATACGTTGCATGCATGTATTTCACAAGTGTACATTTCATTTCTTTGAATTTTCTTTGTGTGTGTTTGTACGACATCTTGTGGGTGGTTTTTCAGTGGTCATCCTGCCTCAGGCGTTCTAACAGATTTTATTTATCGTGCGTTTCCGCTCTGGCGAGGGAGCTCTGTAGTAACGCCTGCGCATGCGTAGTCTTACGCATGCGTAAAATTAAACAAGCAAGCGTCTCCCGCTCAATTCATTCTCTTTCACGCTGGCCAGCGATTGAGCATGGACGTGTGTTTAAAAGCTGTCTCTACATCTTTCGGTCTTATACTCGACAGCTCGTTATTCTCACCTCTAAAGATGTATAACTAAAAGATATGTATGTTTATCACCTAAGTAAATGTTGTTTAGTCTGGAGTTCAGCGTTCCGTCGATTTCTTTAATTTTTTAGTAGAAAGTCAGGTATACAATCTAAAGATGTATAACCCACTTTCTACTAAAAGAGGTTTAAAAATGGAAAGAACTGTGTATTTTTAGCCAATAGCGAGACAAAAATTTACTGCGTTTAGCGAAGCGGTGTCAACTTTAAGATTGCACCCTGTGAAATTTATAGTTTAGCATCTGTGAAATGACCTGTTCATTGTAGGTTTCTAAATAAACAGAAATACCTAATAAAATCAACATGTATCATCTTATTGTTTCTTTTGTCTCTTCATTGATTGTATGTTTTTATTATTTTTTAAATTTGTTATATTCATACATTTGTCTGCTTTATGCGTATTTCAGTATTATGTATACCTGTCATGTATTTGTGTACATCATTGATACGTAAGCGTATGTGTGTGTGTGAAAAGGGGGCGTCTGTCTCCAAAACCTCAAAGTTGAGTAACGTTTTCATACTTGGATTTGTAAGCTACGATAAGAATAACACTAGTAAACAAAGAATTTCTTCCAAGCGAAAGAATACCTGTATCTCATGTTTTTGCATGCAGAATTAAAAAAATGTCAGATTATTTGTATCGCACACAGTTTCTCTGTTCCACAATATCCCTCAGTTTCTGTTACGAAAGCTAAATTTCAGTTAAGCTGTTGAAATGTGAAGCTAACAGTTTAAGAAATACTCCTAATTTAAATGTTTATGAATAGAATTAACCTAGTGAAATCATAAATTCAGCTATCTGAGTCAATGAGTCCCTGAAGTTTGGCAATATGAATCACCAATGCTACTGTGCTTGAAGTGTAGGTGTGCGGTTGTGTGCTAAGTTCACATATTACATTCACCTTCATAATGCCAAGAAACTGTATAAACATCGCAAACAACTTTTGCTATATATGTAAAATACTAAGACAATTGACGAAAGATATCTATAATAAAATTCTAATTGATAAATAAATTTTTATTAAAAGAAAACGCGCGAGAAGTAAATCTCATGGTGTGAAGAATCAACGCTTGCGGGTGTGTTGAACCACAACACAACGTGCGGTTGTCGTAGTAACCAATTGTTAATGCCACGCTGTCTGTTGATTGGTTAAAATTACCCAAATTTCCCAACTTTAATTCCAAATAACACCAGATTCTTTAATTTACGAGATAGAATAATTGGTTGATCGTAATCAAAATTCAGAGTTGCTTCGATACACCAAAATTGAAAGCAGTCTGAGCTAAATTAAAGGGGGCTCATTTTGCGAATGAAACTTACTATATCCAAAATGTCATTAAAATTACCCATTTTCTAAAACAAAACTGACTCGTGTGAATTTTCCTAAGCTCTTCACCTCATCCTCGGAAAAAAATTTTTCACAGCAAATTCCACTATAATTGGAATCTAAACCGTCTCAAGCGTATTTGTAGAAAATTTCATGAAGAAATATTCATTTTCCTGGCAGCTATGAGGCAACAAAGTCAGCGGGCACACACTCGTGTAGATATGGTATTCTTAGGACGCCGGCATAGAGCAGTGATTCCCAACCTATGGTCCGCAAAGGTAGAACTGGGAGTGCGTGAATATGTTAAGCTGACAGACCTTTCGATATCCTGGTGTCTGTAGGAAAGCTAATTTAAATAAAAGGGGTCCTTGGTAGAGAAGAGGTTGGAAACCACTGACGTAGAGGAACGTTTGAGTATAAGATAAAAACAAAACAAAAAACGCTTTATGCTATTTAGCTACAACTGCTTTCGCTCTGAGTTCAAATTTCAACTTTGTTTTTCATCCTCCCAGAATCGATAAATAAAGTGCCAGTTAAGTACTGGCTAATTTAATTAGCTTGACAGACCCTCAGCCCCAAAATTTCCAGATTTGTGAAGGTTAGAAGCAATTGTTATGCAGGGGAGGTGACTCGTACCCGGTGTCGAAAGATTAAAGGGACGTAACTACCTAACCACCGGTGTAAGTGATTGTTGTCAACCAACGACGCGATCACCTCGTTCTCAATTAATATGGTTATGTTATAATATATTATTACATTCGCCTTTATTAATAACCTGTAAGTGATATATTTTAGCTGACAGCTCAAAGTTTCCAGAATTGTTGTGTTTTTTATCTTGTAAATGCTGTCCTCGGTGAGTAAGATTTTCTATTCGCGAATGCTGCATTTTCATTTTTATTCCTTGTCATGTAATTCCATCCATGTCAGCAGTTAGTGTTGAAACCGAAAGTTCTGTTCGAGAACCATCTTGCAATATTTCTTTGCTTTACACACTCATCTGTAAGTTAGAAATTTATTCTCTTAGTTATTATTCCTAGTTTCTCTTTTCCAACACATTTAAAATTTAGTTATACCATCCAATCTCTCAAACATTTCGTTTCCTTATTTAGTCAAGTCAATGTTGACAAGTTTCATCAATTAGCACCACCCTCACACTTCCTGAACACCATTCTTTAAAGATCTATAACATCTACTGTATTTTGCTTAACATATGTTAATATCTTCATTGTGTTCTTGTTCTTCGGGACTATATATATATATATATATATATATATATATATATATATCTATGTATGTATATATATATATATATATATATATATATATATATATATATATATATATATATATATACATACATATATTTCGTATGTGTATTTCGTTGCAAGACTCTTGATGTGGATACGTGTGTTGAAAGAAACACAATTAAACCTTGGGAGAGGCATTATGCCGGTAATAAACACACGTACTGGTTCAGTCCTTTATTAATTTATAAACAGTATATAGTTGTTTTTTGTTGTTTTTTTTTTAATCATTTCATTGCACTCTTGCAAAATCTTCAGTAACTTGTCTCTCCACTATATACTGTTTATAAATTAATAAAGGACTGAACCAGTGCGTATGTTTATTACCGGCATAATGCCTCTCCCAAGGTTTATATATATATATAAAACCATGTGATTCCACCCACCTCGACCAGCAAAGGAAACATTACTCGACATAAACCATACGTAACCATCGATGCATTCTTCCAATTTGCAGATTTACATAGAACACGCTAGATCGTAGTGACGTGTCTAAGAAAGATGTTCGATCTTCTTGAAACCGGTACTTGTGGCCGGGTGGAAGTTATTCCCGAACAAAATCGAAATGCAAACAGGGTCCCTCTACCCCTGAAAACCGTAAGTATATATTGTTATTTTATTTTATTTTATTTTATTTTTATTTCATCCTTGCATTGTTACCGGCGTCTTGGGTCTTTGTGGTTAATTAAAAAAATCATTATTGTTGCTGTCGATGAGACTTGCTCGGTACCAGGTGGGGTTCGACTTAAGCAAATGTCGGCATACCCCTCAGAACTGTCAAAATTCGATCGTATGGGACCGTATGATTGTCTCATCTCCCACAAAATTTCTTGTCATGTATTTATGTAAGGGATCGTCATTATTATTGTTATTCACCTTAGGTTGTAGTTATTCAGCCCTACATATGATTAAAGTCGTTTCAACCATGGCCATCGTATCTTTTTCTCTGACATTCTCTGTTGCACGTTTCAAGCATTTGATTGTGGCCATGCTGGAGCAACGCCAGTGGTCGAAGAAATCGACACATGGTCAGAGGCACTCAGTCACAATCATCTGATCTTTTTTTTTATGTGAGACACAGGCGTGACTGTGTAGTAAGAAATCTGCTTCACAACCATATAGTTTTGGGTTCAGTCCCACTACACAGCCTATAGTCTCAGGCCAACCAAAGTCTTGTAAATGGACTTAGTACATCAAAACTGAAAGAAGCGCATTATGTGTGAAGGCAGATTGTTTAGAGCATCAGGCTTACAATCATGAGGTTATGAATTCAATTCCTGGACCAAGCTGTATGTTGTATTCTTGAGCAAGGCACTTTATTTCATATTGCTCCAGTTCACTTAGCTTTTGAAATGGATTGTTACATCACTGGTGCCAAGCTATATCGGCCTTTGTGTTTCCTTTGGATAACATCAGTGACATGGAGTGGAGAGGCTGGTATGCATGGGTGACTGCTGGTCTTCCACAAACCATCTTGCTCATACTTGTACCTTGAAGGGGAACTTTCAAGATGATCATTCTGTAAAGTGACTGATGTTAGGAAGTGCATCTGGCCGTAGAAACCTTGCCAAAGCATATGGTAGAGCTTGGCACAGTCTTTTGATTTGTCAAACCATCCAGCTGATGCCAGCATGGAAGGAGGACATTAAAGGATAATGTATGTTACTGGCTCCTTGTCTTACCAGTGTCCTTCATTGCCAATCTGCCATAAAGTCATGTCTGACCATGTAAAAATATTACCTTAGAAATAAGTGAGGGTTAGCAACAAGAGGGACATCCAGCTGTAGAAAATCTACCTTTCTTGTAAGAATGGAAAAGTGATCATTAACCCTGTAGCATTTAAACCAGCCACATCATCATCATCATCATCATCGTTTAACGTCCGCTTTCCATGCTAGCATGGGTTGGACGATTTGACTGAGGACTGGTGAAACCGGATGGCAACACCAGGCTCCAGTCTGATTTGGCAGAGTTTCTACAGCTGGATGCCCTTCCTAACGCCAACCACTCAGAGAGTGTAGTGGGTGCTTTTACGTGTCACCCGCACGAAAACGGCCACGCTCGAAATGGTGTCTTTTATGTGCCACCCGCACAAGCCAGTCCAGGGGCACTGGCAACGATCTCGCTCGAAAATCCTACAGGAGCCAGTCAGGCGGTACTGGCAACGGCCACGCTCAAAATGGTGCATCTCATGTGCCACCCGCACAAGAACCAGTCCAGGGGCACTGGCAACGATCTTACTTGGCTTGCCGAGCTTAAATATTGTACCTGTTTTGTGTTCAAACCTGCCAGATCTGCCTTCTCATTTGGCAAGCTAGCAGAATCGTTAGCATGCTGGGTGAAATGCTTAGCGGTATTTTGTCTGCTACTACGCTCTGAGTTCAAATTCCGCCGAGGTAGACTTTGCCTTTCATCCTTTTGGGGTCGATTAAAAAAGTACCAGTTACACACTGGGGTCGATATAATTGACTTAATCCGTTTGTCTGTCCTTGTTTGTCCCCTCTGTGTGTAGCCCCTTGTGGGCAGTAAAGAAGTAAGATTTGGCTTCTCATTCATACTCTACAACAGGGGTTTTCAAACTGTGGTCCGCAGACCACAGGGGGTCCGCAAGGGCAAGACGGGGTTCCTGCAGAGCCAAGCAAGCACATCCTTCTCATTAAGTACGTATTAAAAAAATCCTGTGTGTATAATTGACAAT
This sequence comes from Octopus bimaculoides, assembly GCF_046866305.1. Taxonomy (NCBI): domain Eukaryota; kingdom Metazoa; phylum Mollusca; class Cephalopoda; order Octopoda; family Octopodidae; genus Octopus; species Octopus bimaculoides. The sequence continues at coordinate 124,290,502 of NC_142930.1, read as the reverse complement.
AAACCTATTTGTTAAATACTGTTAAATAAATAAATGTAAGAATATATGTTATTTTAAGCAAATATTTATGTATAAATTTCATAAGCGTTTATAAGGGTAAAGCCTGAAATATAAAGGGGTCTGCAAGTCAAAAAGTTTGAAAACCCCTGCTCTACAATGTCGTTCAAGAAATAAACAATCCCATTGTCAAAATTTTGAAGCTATGACATAATGCATGATTAATTCAAAACTATGTGGATAAATAAGCATTACATTTGACAGAGTAATCTGGATGCTAAAGAGTTAAAAGGATGATCATGATGGACTCCATCAGTGGTTGTCAACCATTTCTAACCTATTGATTCCCATTTTACTCAGGTGGACCCTCATAGCCATCCAGTACTCTTTTACTTGTTTCAGTCATTTGACTGCGGCCATGCTGGAGCACCGTCTTTAGTCGAGCAAATCGACCCCCAGGACTTCTTCTTTATAAGCCTAGCACTTATTCTATCGGTTTCTTATTGCTGAACCGCTAAGTTACGGGGACGTAAACACACCAGCATCGGTTGTCAAGCGATGGTGGGGGGACAAACACAGACACACAAACACACATACATATATATGTATATATATACGTATATACGACGGGTTTCTTTCAGTTTCTGTCTACCAAATCCACTCACAAGGCTTTGGTCGGCCCGAGGCTATAGTAGAAGAAACTTGCCGAAGGTGCCACGCAGTGGGACTGAACCCGGAACCATGTGGTTGGTAAGCAAGCTACTTACCACACAGCCACTCCTGCACCAATGTTTAAAAAATCTTATTTTATTTTCATAATTGAATATTATTAGGAATTGTATAAAAAAAAATTTTTTAAGTATTTTGTGTACTGTAGGAGTGTAACCAATTTATTGCACAGATTTTCACAATGGAATCTCATGTGGACCCCTAAGGGTCATAAGAACGCCGGTTAAGAGCCAAGTACCATTGGACTACATTGTTCAATGTAGGCTGTGTGGTTTGAGGGAAATTTGGCTGTACTTTCTAGTAAGTTGAGTAACCTCCTAATGACTCGCTTTTTGACTCAAAATGGCAGATGTCAGAATCAATAGAGTATCTAAAATAAACTGGGTGATCACAGCTGAAATTGATTATAGATCTCTTTGATCAGGGTTGGCCTGTATTAAACAACCACAACTTATTCTTTTATGCTTCTAGATATTAAAGTTCACATTTTACTGGGATCAACTTGGCCTTTCTTACCTTTCAAAATTTGAAATATTAACTCAAATCCCACCTTGCAATTTGTGAGCCTTCCGTGCCACTCTAAGAAACCATTAATAGACTGGTAGTATTATTCGAGCATCAGACAAAATGCTCTGCAGTTTCTTCTGGTTCTTTACATAACGACTTTCAATCCCACCGAGATCAACTTTGCCTTTCATCTTTTCAGGGTTGATAAAATAAAGTACCAGTCAAGTACTGGAGCCGATATAATCAACTAGCAACTCCACAAAGCTTCAGGCCTTGTGCCAATACACCCTCTCCTCAACTTACGACCTATGTGATTTATGGCCATCTGCACATACGGTAGCTATGGTTGCATCTGGCAATGCAGACTTCTCTCAAACCCAGGCATCCACTGCCTGCCAGTCTCTCACTCAGTCACTTTCAAGCATCAGCTGCATTTGAATGAAAAATACAAATCCAATATGCAACCAGATCAACTAACAACTTTGCAGTCAGAAAGGAACTTGGTCGTAAGTCGAAAAGAAGGAATATTGGTTTCAGATTTTGGCACAAGGCCAGCAATTACAGGGGAAGTAACTCAATTACCCCCCCCCTCCCCCCAGTTTTCAGTTGGTACTGCTTTTATCGATTTGAAAAGGGTGAAAGCAAAGTAGACCTCAGCAAAATTTGAACTCAGAACATAAAGACAGATAAAATGCTACTAAGCATTATGCTCTACATACTAAGAGTTCTGCTAGTTCACCATCTTTGGTCTTGTGTCTACTCTGGAAACAAATTTTACTATTATTGCAAGTAATCAGCTGACAATTGTCACCATACTGGACAAAATGCATGTTTTCCAGTTCTGAGTTAATATACTGCTGGGGGTGACTTTGCTTTTCATCCTTTCAGGTTCAATAAAATAAGTACAAATGGAGCACCTGAGTCAGTGTAAGTGACTATATTTTTCACCTAAAGTGGCTGATTTTGTACCAAATCAACATAAAGAAAGGAATGAAAAGTTTGAAGCATGATTTTTTCTTTTCTTTTTACCTCTTTTCTTTCTAGCTTCCATTTGGCCTCCCCAAAATTTTACCAACTTGGAAAAAAGATCTAGAAAAATATGTTGAACATCCAGAAAGTCTTCCAATTCATGATTTCAAGAAGCATCAAAAGTAAGTCTTGCCAGCTTTGGTTAAACTGTCCAACCCATGCCAGCATGGACAACGGATGCTAAATGATGATGATGATGATGATATATATTGTGATGAAAAAGAAATAAATAAAAATAATAATATTAACTTCCATTGGAAGTCAATCTCAAAGGGAGAGATGTTGTGGTAAGAGTCATTGACACCCCTGGGGGATTGGAAGAATGGACAAGCCGAACTCTTATAAAGAGTAGAGGTCAGTAGTAGTCGGGTAGAGAGCATTTTGGTAGTGCCATGAAGTATGTTGTGTGAACACATTGATTAAACCTCCGCTACCTAAATTTGTATATACCCACCTCTGGAAGGATATAAAATATATGTTTATATTTATGTGTCTCTCTGTCGGTGTTGGTCAGTTTACATTTCCGCAGCTTAGCAGCTCGGCAGAACAGAATAATTAAATAAGTACTAGACTTAAAAAAAAAAAATAAGTCGTGGGGTCAATTTGTTTAGCTAAACCCTTCAAGGCAGTAGTGGGCTGTGGAAATAAATGGATGGATGGGTTTTGTTTTTCTTTTTTTTAAAGCAAAGTGCATCAGTAAATTTTTCTTTTTATGGTTTTGCAGATATTGGCCCAGGACAAAACATTCAGAGAACTTACTGGAAATGGATGTCACTCCAGTGCAGACAACCATCACAGTTGAACGAAACCCAACAACAGGAAAACTTCTCGGTTACCAAGAGGTGAATATATAATTTCCATGTGTCATAAATACAAAACTCAATATAGTGTCTCAGAAACTATAGGGATGCTAAGAGGTTTGGCTGGATTCTTGACACGCTAAAAATAGCAACCAAATCTTCCTCTGATCTCATGCTACCAATTTCAAAAAAAAAAGCACATTGAATAATGTAGATCTGGTTTCCATGGACATTGGGAAAAAGGATAGCATGGCCACACCACCATCGGTTGTCAAGCAATGTTGGGGGGACAAACACAGACACACACATATATATATATATATACATATATACGACAGGCTTCTTTCAGTTTCCGTCTACCAAATCCACTCACAAGGCTTTGGTCGGCCTGAGGCTATAGTAGAAGACACTTGCCCAAGTTGCCACACAGTGGGACTGAACCCGGAACCATGTGGTTGGTAAGCAAGCTACTTAACACACGGTTCAGATTATTTATTTTTGTCAAAAGAAATGTACCTACTTTAACGCACTGTATCTTACTTTTGATTATTTCAGGAGTTACTCACAAACACCATGTCTACAATTAAGAATTCTATGTCATTCAAAAGACCTCCAGGGCCACCAACACAGGATGTCAGAGGTTGTGCCACAAACTATCCATTTTGGCCAGGTATGTATTTATTTGGCAACTGATAGTTTGAAGAATTTCCTTTATTCTTGTTTACTTCCATTCTTGTAGAGTCATTGCCATATTGGTTCTCAAACTGATCTGTAAATGAAGCCTAGTACAATTGGCATATATTTACATGAAACTTAAGTAGTTTTTTTCTGTATCCTGAGTACTGTATAAAGACCCCTTCTAACACTTCCATTTACATGTTAAAAATTATCCATACAATAAGAACTTAAGGGCTCCTATACATGGAATTATACTATAGATTTATATGGATACCTGGTGTGCCGGTGGCACATAAAAAGCACCATTCGAGTGTGATCATTGCCAGTGTCGCCTTATTAGCACATATGTCAGTGGCACGTGAAAAAACAACATCCGAGCGTGGTCATTGCCAGTGCCGCTGGACTGGCTTCCGTGCAGGTGGAACATAAAAAATACCTTTGAGTGTGGCTGTTGCCAGTACTGCTTGACTGGCCCTCATACCAGTGGCATGTAAAAGCACCCACTACACTCTCAGAGTGGTTGGCGTTAGGAAGGGCATCCAGCTGTAGAAACTTTGCCAGATCAGATTGGAGCCTGGTGCAGTCTTCTGGCTCACCTGCTTTCAGCCAAACCATCCAACCCATGGAAAGCAGACGTTAAACAACGATGATGATGAATGTGTAAGATTAGCAATAAACATAATGGGAGTTGAGTGCTTTACAGATTCATGTATTATAGTACCATCATGGATCTATACTGTACTGCCCATTAAAAATCAGCTACAATTGTAGTTCCAATATGAAGGCACTTATTGCCAACAAGCCTGTTGAGTATGACAATCTGGTTTGCCCATATAAGATCAACACTTACCCTTTAAGTTAAGCATGCTTCGTGATATCAGCTGAAGTGATCTCAGCCATACCAAATTAGATAGTTGAAAAGTAAGATTATATAGGAATTCTATGTTGTTCACCAGCCATATTTGGAAAATAAGGGAAGAGAAGGCCCTTGAAAGTTTGAAACCATTTATTAACAACAGAAAGGGCACATTTTATATATAGAGTTTTAAAAATCTTAACAAACTACCTGAACATAAGAAATGAAATATTTAGTAAATACTCCCATACAGCAAAATATAGTCTGACCCAGTGGAAAATTTCACCATATCCATACTGGCCTTTCACCCACTTTTAAAAAAATAATCCTGGGAGCTGCTTGTTGAAAATTTTCCATGTAATAACAGATATGTACACATACACACACACACTTATACGTACGTACACACACACATGTATATATATATATATATATGTATGCTAGCATGGAAAGCGGACGTTAAATGATGACGATATATATATATATATATATATATACACACATGTGTGTGTGTGTATGAGGATGAAAGTCAATACAATAATGCAATGATTTCATGCCAGCAGTTTATACTGATTACATTTTGCTTGTATTTCTTGGTGCTTTGTTTCAGGTGGTATGGATAAAATTCCAAGCTACAAAGGTCTAATTGCCAAAGGAAAGTATGACGTGATAGACTTTGAAAAAAGTAAGTTTTCTTTATTGTAGTTTAAACTGCTAAAAATCTCTGCAGCTGGTTTATTTCACTTAGAGACCAGTGTTCTTAGGTCTTTGTCAAGGTCACCTTTTACCAATAACAGAAGCATCTAAATGATAATTCAACATGCTAGAAATAGCAGTCAAACTTCTGCCTTAATCATACTCTATCATCTTTAACAATGTAATAATATATTATGTAATGTAGTCCTATACAATCATTCAAAAGAAGGAATGGTCCCTAATGGAATGTCTTTGATCTTAGGCAGTGGCAGCAGTCATTGTTGTCATCAGCACAAAAGCACAGTCACAGACTTTGTAATAGAAACAGTTTTGTACCTCACATTCTCTGGTCTTGGACAACACACAAATAATACTTACAAAACTACAAATGCTGGACTTCAGAATCTCTGATGATCTTTCTTGGTAACCCTCTACATTGAAGTAGCAAGAAAAAAAAAACCGACCAGTATGGAGAAAGCTTATCAAGTCATGCCAAAGACATGAACAGTCTTAATCACAAGGACCAACTGCAAATAATAATAAATAGCATAGGTGAAGGCATGTGGTTCCTGGACCAGGCTGTGTGTTGTGTTCTTGAGCAAGACACTTTATTTCACGTAGCTCCAGTTCACTCATCTGTAGAAATGAGTTGCAACATCACTGGTGCCAAGCTGTATAGGTGTTTACCTTTCCCTTGGATAACATCGGTGGTATGGAGACGGGATGCTGGTATGTATGGGCAATTACTGGTCTTCCATAAACAACCTTACCCAGACTTGTGCCTCGGAGGGGAACTTTCTAAGTGCAATCTCATGGTCATTCATGACCAAAGGGGGTCTTTACCGTTTTTAATATAATAATAATTCATATATATAGATACCATTTTAACCATCTTTTTTCCCAGTCCTTCTTTACTCGAACATCATCCCTTATGCTCCTGTTCACCCAGCTGTAAACAACTAACCCTGCAATGGACTTTAATCCTGTTCAGGGGAAATATTGTGATCTTGGTTACTTATTCACCATGGGAATCAGATAACTGGACCCATGAATCCTAGGCTTTAAGACAGTAGTGTCTAGGAGTTGACGATGATGCTTTTTTTCTGAAGATGTTGACTCTCCTAGGAGCTATAAAGGTTATGAGCAATGTCCTTTTCTCTTAGTAAACCTATTAAAAAAAAAAAAGACTTTACTTGCCTCAGTCTGCTTGGTTGACAAGTACCCTACCTGAATTGTTATTAATTTTATCCGGTTTCTTTATTTATAGATTTACTTTACAATGCCCCTGGTCTCAAGGCTGGCATGGATTATGATGGCGAGGTACCTAAGGAAATTCCAGCTGCCCCAGAAATATATGTTGAAAAGGAATCAGATGAACCTGTCATTCCTCTAGTTGAAGCACCAAGCACTACAGAAGATACAGGAAAAGAAAAGGCTGCATCACCACCTCCAAAAGAAGTTTCAGATGAAAATAAAGAACAACAGCCACCACCTGCTGAAGATTCAAACAAAATAGAAACAGCTAAACAGTATTTGAAATTAACCGATCTCTTTGCACCAAGTGATGACCTTCTATCTGATGACCAGTTTCAGTTCCGGAAACCAACAAAGGAACATATTGAGACTGAGGTAGGCAGACAAATTTAAAAGTAGATTTATATTCTAGTTTTTACTTATGGTTGTGAATGTTCGTGGCTCAGTGGTTAGAACACCAGGCTTACAACCGTGAGATTGTGAGTTCAATTCACAGACTAGGCTGTGTGTTGTGTTCTTGAGCAAGACACTTTATTTCACGTTGCTTTTTAGTTCACTCAGGTGTAGAAATGAGTTGCGACGTCACTGGTGCCAAGTTGTATCGGCCTTTGCCTTGGATAACATTGGTGGGTTGAAAAGAAGGGGCTGGTATGCATGAGTGACTGCTGGTCTTCCATAAACAACCTTTGCCCGGACTTGTGTCTTGGAGGGTAACTTTCTAGGTGCAATCCCATGGTCATTCATGAATGAAGGGGTCTTTACCCTTTTACTTATAGTTATTTCTGAGAATTTTGGTGCAAGCATGGCTATATAGTTAAGAAGCTTGCTTTGAAAGCAAGGGGTTTTGGGTTCAATTCCCCTGTGCAGCACCTTGGGCAAGTCTCTTCTTCTAAAGCCCCAGGCCAATGATTCAGCCACTCTCCCAACTACAGAGCAACATGAAATGAAGAAAACAGCTCACATATGTTATATAAAATTACAGCTTGTGAATTAAAAGATTTTTTATTTATTTATTTGTAGACTGTTAATACTAAAACAACCAATATATCTAGAAGTGAAAGTTTAGAAGAGCTTGTGAAGGTAAGTCTTCTTTCTTTTCTATATATTTTGCTGTTCATTTTTGTTCATAGGTGTGATTGTTTGGTAAGAATAGGTGCTTCCATGGGGCGATAGGAGGAGTGGTGGGTAATCAAGAGTGGCTAATAACTGACATGGCAGTGCCAAGCGATCAACATATCCTCATGAAAGAAAGAGAAAAGATTGATAAATATGGAGACCTGAGAATTGAGATCGCTAATATGTGGCAGCTACAAGAGTCAAACATAAAGGTTATCCCTATTGTCATCGGAGCATTGGGTTCAATACCACCCAATCTGAAAAAACATCTGAAAACCTTAGAGATACCCCACAATCTAGGTGTATTGCAAAAGTTGGCATTACTTGGAACTGCATGCATAAAGTACTGTCTGTATAAGGTTCTTGTGACTTGACAAACAGTACAAACCCCCTGGTAGACACAATATCTTAAATCAACAACCTTACGATATTGTATACTGTGATAATTGTATACTATGATAATAATAATAATGTTAATCTTTTCTACTATAAGCACAAAACCTGAAATGTTGATGGAGGGGTAAGTTGATTACATCAACCTTCAGTACTCAACTGTTGGCCCTGAAAGGGTGGAAGTCAAAGTTGACTTTGAAGGAATTTGAAACCAGAATGTTAAAACTGATGAAATGCCACTAAGTATTTTTCCCAGTGTGCTAACACTCATGCCAGCTCACCACCTTAATAAGAATAATTATAATCTCTTCTGCTATAGGCACAAGGCCTGAAATTTTGGTGGAGGGGGTCAGTCAATTACATCAACCCCAATACTTGACTGGTACTTGTTTTATCAACCCTGAAAAGATGAAAGGCAAAGTCAGCCTTAACAGAATTTTAACTCAGAACATAAAGACAGATGATGTAGCACTAAGCATTATGCCCAGTGTGCTAATGGTTCTGCCAACTTACTGCCTTAGTTTTAATAATAATAATTTTGGTTGAGTCAATTATGGTCCAGTATAAGGTTTTCTTAGAAGCAACAGTAATTGAGAGTAATTAATTCCTTAGGATCAACATCAGGTTATAGAAGGCTTTTTAGCCAGATTTTTTTTCTTCTAGTTTTTTGTTTGTTTGTTTTTTTGTGGGGTGGGTAGAGTTCAAATTTTCAGAACTCTTATCATCTGTCTCCAGGTGAAAGAAGAAAAACCAGAAACACCAGCAGCACCAAAACCTGAAGAAGAAAAAGAGGTTTGGGCTGTAAATATTGATACCAAAACACCTGTAGATGATTTCTACAAAAGGATACCAGTTATGGCCTATAAGGTAAGACCATTGTTCAGTTTAAATAGTCTATGAAGCAAATGATTAGAAGGGTTAACCCTCACTGTATTTCTAAGCCATTTGGCAATATTGATCCATATGTGCGCTCTGTCGGTTACGATGACGAGGGTTCCAGTTGATTCGATCAACGGAACAGCCTGTTCGTGAAATTAACGTGCAAGTGGCTGAGCACTCCACAGACACGTGTACCCTTAACGTAGTTCTCAGGGATATTCAGCCTGACACAGTGTGACAAGGCTGACCCTTTGAAATACAGGCACAACAGAAACAGGAAGAAAGAGTAAAAGAAAGTTGAGGTGAAAGAGTACAGCAGAGTTCGCCACCATCCCCTGCCGGAGCCTCATGGAACTTTAGGTGTTTTCGCTCAATAAACACTCACAACGCCTAGTCTGGGAATCGAAACCGCGATCCTACGACCGCGAGTCCGCTGCCCTAACCACTGGGCCATTGCGCCTCCACGATCCATATGTGCACACACATCACATATGCATCACGTCTCTGAACCAACATGATCTTCAGAACTTACCTACCCATGCTTTACACTCCTATATCTTTATTCTGTCTTATATTCAAAACTTTTGTAGCTTGAAGTTAAACCTTGACACCTTGTCAACATGATCTTTATCTCTCTCTCTCTCTCTCTGCCTGAGGTGGCCATCTATCTCCTCTACAGCAACACTCTTGTTCCTATCCCATTATCATTCTTTAGTCTCTCTCTCTCTCTCTCTCTCTCTCTCTCTACTGCACCCCACTCAGTCAAGGAGGATTTGTCTTGCAATTTATTTGGTGACCTCCCTAGTGCCAGTATCATGAAAGAAAGCACCCAGCACAGATTGTAAAATAGCTGACATTAGGATGGGCATCCAGAACCATGCTAAAGCAGACATTGGAGCTCAATACAGCCCTCCCATGCCAGCATAGAAGACAGGTGTTAAATGATGATGTTGATGACTACTACTACTACTACCACCACCACCTGCAAAACCACCACCACCACCACCACTACTACTACTACCACTACTATCACTACTACTACTACTACTACTACTAGTACTACTACTACTACTACTACTACTAGTTCTTTTTACTTCCAGTGGCCCTTTGAGCTGGATATCTTCCAAAAGCAAGCTATACTGCGTCTTGAAAATCACGAAAGTGTCTTTGTTGCTGCTCATACATCTGCTGGAAAAACTGTAATTGCCGAATATGCCATCGCCTCGTCACTGCGGCATCTCACACGGTTAGCCTTACTTTATTTTTATATTAATTGCTTTCCTTGTAGTTTCCTATTCTTTTGCTGCTGGTTTCAATCATTGGACTGTGTCCTTGCTGGTGCACCACTTCCACTGTCATTTATAGTTGATCATGTCAACCACAGTGTTTTTTAGTTCAGCCTTGGTACTTATTTTAATGGTTTTTGTCTCAAAAATGGCCAAGTAATTGTTGGCATAAAAGAATGCAACACTGATTTATACAGACACAAACACTCACACACACACGTGCACAAATACACACACAAACACACACACGTGCACAAATACACACACACACACACATACGCACGCACGTGCACATACACACACACACATACACAAACACATATACATGCAAACACACTCACACATGCGCATATGCACACATACACGCACATACAAACACATACACACATGCACACACACACAGACATACACACATGCACACACGTGCATGTGCACATATATATATATTACTGTATTGACCAGACTATTGGCTGTTGTTATACACCACTGGTCACAATGCACTTCCTCTGATTGTTGTAACTTTTGGATGATGCTACCCTTCTCGTTAGGCAGGCAGGTCAACATTCCCCCTAAATGGATTGTCAATCTGCAGCAAGGTCACTCGTTTGCAGCTGAATCAAATGGAGCAACATGAAATGAAGTGTTTTGCTCAAGAACACTACACACAGCTGCTCTGGGAATTGAAACCACAACCTTACAATCATGAGTGCATCATCTATATTTGAATGTGTGTTTGTATGTAAAAGAATGCAAATAACAAAATCCAATTTTCATATAACCTTTCTTTTCTTTTGAGAGACAACTGGAAAGAGTTTACATTTAGGTTGTGTACCCAACTCTCGATTTAATGACTTTGATATTTTAGATCGCATGGTGTTGTTCCATATGTACATACATACATACATACATACATACATACATGCATGCATGGCCGGATATTGTTGTTTGAGACAGAGGGGCAAAGGTATGTACCATCATTTTCATAGCAATTTTCAATGGCCAGATAACTGAAGAGATGGCAGCGTGGGTTTCCGCCCCGGCATCTGAAACTCGGAGTTTTATCATGGCTACCAAATAATTGTCACATATTATATTACAGATAAATTCCTCTATTTACATAATATCAAGGTCTCTTTCTTTCTTTCTTTTGTTGTCTTTTCTATCAGTACATACATATATATATATATATATATATATATATATCTATATATATATATATATATATATATATATATATATATATCTATCTATATATATATATATATATATATATATATATATATATTTCTTTCTTTTTTTCAGGACTGTATATACATCTCCAATTAAAGCACTGTCCAATCAAAAGTTCCGTGACTTCAAGCAAAAATTTGGTGATGTGGGTCTCATAACTGGAGATGTCCAATTGAACCAGACAGCATCCTGCCTCATCATGACAACAGAAATTCTAAGGTAGAGCTCATCATAATAGTACTTTCATTCTCAACAACATGGTTTCTACATATATTCTTCATTCCTGTTATTTTCTCTTCTTTTCTTTTTTACCGAAGATGTTTCTTTCAGACTTTTACCTGAATGATGATTTCATTTGTAAAATTCAACAAGTCTATTATTTTAAGATTGTTAGGTGCAATTGGAGGGAGATTTTGGCTGCAATATCTAACAGTTTGGTAGACCATACAGAGGTTCTTTCATTGGCTCAACACCATTAATTCATAAAGTAGACAAATGTTTGGAGAGAAAATAATTTTTATTTTAAATTTGAATTCCAATTCTACAATCACATGTTGAATATTCTTTTATTCTTTTACATGTTTCAATCATTAGACCATGGCCATGCTGGGGCACTGCCTTGAAGAATTGCAATCAAACAAATTGACCCCAGAACTTATTTTGTTAAGCTTGGTACTTATTCTATTAGTGTTTTTGGTGAACCACTAAGTTATGGAGACATAAACACACCAACACCAGTTGTCAAGTGGTGAGGGGGAAACAAATTCACACATACACATATATATATGTATACGTTGGCGTTAGGAAGGGCATCCAGCTGTAGAAACTCTGCCAAATCAGATTGGAGCCTGGTGTAGCCATCTGGTTCACCAGTCCTCAGTCAAATCGTCCAACCCATGCTAGCATGGAAAGCGGACATTAAACGATGATGATGATGATACGACAGGCTTCTTTCTGCCTCTGTCTACCAAATTCACTCACAAGGTTTTGATCAACCTGAAGCTATAATAGAAAATACTTACCCAAAGTGCCACGCTGTGGGACTGAACCTAGAACCATGCAGTTGAGAGGCAAATTTCTTACCACACAGTCCTTTTCACTAAGTTTTCTTTTAACCCTTTAGTGTTCAGATTATTCTGTTAAATGTAATGCTTTTTCACTCAAATTGTTTTGAATTACTCATGCATTATCTTATAGCTTTGAGGTTGCAATGATGTGATTGTTTATTTTTAGAATTTCAGTGTAGGTTAGGTGTAAGAGGCTAGATATGGCCAATTTCAATGTAAAGCATATAGAATATTTGAGCTGGATTTAGCCAATTTAAATACTTAAAGGTTAAATGAAAACCATTCCAAACTTCATTATGGATTACTGAGAAAAACCTTCTAGCATAAATATCATGGGCCTAATCTTATCAAATTTTTGACTTAGCAATTCTGTATGAATTCACTCATTAAAATCTACTGTACACTATCACTAACATTATCAATTTCACTTTTTTCTGTCTTAATTTCAATTATTATAATTATTCTTCTTATGTTTCTAATACTTAATGTTTTTCCCAATTTCATATAATCCAATGACTACCTTCCAGGTCAATGTTGTACAATGGTTCTGACATTATTCGAGATTTGGAATGGGTTATTTTTGATGAGGTTCATTACATTAATGATTCTGAGGTATGTTAAAGACTCTTTTTTGTGTTTGTTTGTTTGTTTGTTTGTTTGTTTTTTGTTGTTGTTTTTCTTTACCTACTGGGTTCATCCATTATTTTTCCATTTGCGGGCATGGTTGTGTGGTTAAGAAGTTCACTTCATAACCACATGGTTTTGGGTTCAGTTCCGCTTCTCAGCACCTGAACAAGTGTCTTCTACTATAACCCAGAGTCAACGAAAGCTTTGTAAGGGGATTTGAAAGAAGCATCTTGTATGTGTGTGTGGGGGGGGGAAGATAATGAAATACATACACACACACACACACACACACACGTACATACATACATAGATGATAGAGAAAGAGAGAGATAGTTAGATGTGTGGATGTATGTGTGCGCATGTCCATATCTCTTTGTCTTAACACTGCACATTAATCACAAACAAACATCAATTTTACAAGTGGTGCTGTTCATTTGAAGTCTTCCATGAAAACATACATGTCCAGCCATTATATTATTCATGTTCAGAGGACTGTGGTGAAATATTACACATTGAAAAGTGGACACTTAAAACAATATATATTTGTTTGTTCAGCTTGTCAGCCCCTGTCAAACCGTCCAACCCATGCCAGCATGGAAAAATGGACGTTAATGATGATGATTGTGCTTTGTGCCAAAATTTGAAACCATCATCATCATCATCATCATTATTATTATTATTATTATTATTGTAATTACAACCAAGTAAAGGTGATGAGCTGGCAGAATTGTTAGTATTCCAGGCAAAATGGTAAGTGGCATTTCGTCTGTCATTACGATCTGAAGTCAGAATCCACTGAGATCGACTTCGCCTTTCATCGTTTTGGAGATTGATATAATAAGTACCAGTCAATGTAATCAACTTACCCCTCCCCCAAACTTGCTGGCTTTGTGCTAAAATTTGAAACCAATATTTATTCTTATTAACACCAGTATGTTTTGTTCATTTTATATTGCAGCGAGGTGTGGTTTGGGAAGAAGTACTTATAATGTTACCACAGACTGTAAACATCATCCTACTCAGTGCAACTGTCCCCAATACTATCGAGTTTGCTGGATGGGTTGGGTAAGTCAGTTAAGATATCCTCAGCTTTTATTACATTGTATTGTTACATTTGCTGCATTTGTCAAGTATATAAATAGTTTTGCTGCTTGTTTCTCTAGAGACTGTCAGAATGATGTAGACGCCTCTGATGAGAACTCAATAAGATTTGAAAATCGAGTAAGGCTGTTCATCATTTTTTCAGTCTGTGGAGAAATATCTAAAATTTACCCTGTTTATAATTATACCATATGTTACATATCTACATATTCTTCTTTCATTAATTATGTAAGGCAGCGAGCTGGTCGAATCGTTAGCATGCTGAACAAAATCCGTCATTACGTTCCGAGTTCAAATTCCACTTTCATCCTTTCAGGGTCTATAAAATATGTACCAGTGAAACACTGGGGTCGATGTAATCAACTGGTGCCCTCCCACAAAAAATTTCAGACCTTGTACCTTTAGTAGAAAGGATTAATTATAGCTGTATGTGCTTCAAAATCCACTGTTCCAAAAATAAAATATTTCACATTCTCTCAAAAGTTTATAAATTATTATATACAAATTATATTTCGAGCGAGATCGTTGCCAGTGCCCCTGGACTGGCTTGTGCGGGTGGCACATAAAAGACACCATTTCGAGCGTGGCCGTTTTCGTGCGGGTGACACGTAAAAGCACCCACTACACTCTCTGAGTGGTTGGCGTTAGGAAGGGCATCCAGCTGTAGAAACTCTGCCAAATCAGACTGGAGCCTGGTGTTGCCATCCGGTTTCACCAGTCCTCAGTCAAATCGTCCAACCCATGCTAGCATGGAAAGCGGACGTTAAACGATGATGATGATGATGATGAATATTGATGAGAGACAGACAGAAGATGGAATATATGAGAATCTTTATTGATCACTACAATCGTTTTGACCCATCTAGCATTGATCCCTCACAGGTGGAATACTGCACAACTGGTTTAGGTTTATCCCTTGGTGTAGATGTGTCTCTTCAGGTGATTTCAAGATGTATCTCATTAAAATAAACTCTGTTTTGCACAATTTATTACTGCATGTTTACTTCTTGGGTTTCTTAGGTAGAAATGGCAATTTGTTGGATACTACTTCACTCTTACTGAAGATCAATAGCAAAGATCAGGTATAAAAAGAAACAAATAGACAATATTCTTCTTTTCTATTGTAGGAAAACCAAGAAACGAAAGCTTTATGTGATCAGCACCTCAAAAAGGCCGGTACCTTTAGAGCATTACCTGTACACAGGTAACAGCAGCAAAACAGCAAATGAGCTTTTCACAGTTCTTGATGCTAAAGGAGTATTCCAAGAAACTGGGCAAGTATCTATCTATATGTATGTGTGTGTGTGTATGTATATCATCATCATTTAATGTTCACTTATCCATGATTGCATGTGTTAGACTACATTTGTTAAGTTTTCCTATGGCTAAATGCCCTTGCTGTTGCCAACCCCACTCTGTTTCCAAACAAAGTAATATTTCCCTTGGCCAGACATATTTTGCATAGAAGGCTGGAAATGAACAACACAGCTTGTATGGCAGTGATGCTCACTTACATCCATCACATTATGTCAAAACAAAAGTGCACAAAAACACATGGGCATGAAGGGACACACAAACACATGCACGTTCACACACACACACACACACACACACACACACACACACACAGAGTAGGCTTCTTTCAGTTTCTGTCTACCAAATCTATTTAAAAGACTTTGGTCAGCCCAAGGCTAACTGAACCTGAGACCACATGATTAGAAAGCAAGCTTCTTAACTACACAGCCATTCCTGCTATATATATATATATATATATATATATATATGATATGTATGTATGTATGTATATATATATATATATATATATATATATATATATATATATATATATATAGTGTCCACCTTTATCTTTTAACTATAATTTTTGATTTGTATGGACTCTTAAACCCTTTTCAACTATATATATACAT
The DNA here is from genome assembly GCF_046866305.1 of Octopus bimaculoides. Classification (NCBI taxonomy): domain Eukaryota; kingdom Metazoa; phylum Mollusca; class Cephalopoda; order Octopoda; family Octopodidae; genus Octopus; species Octopus bimaculoides. The sequence goes on along the minus strand of NC_142930.1, from coordinate 124,274,329 downwards.
ACATATATATGTATATGTGTGTGTGTGTGTTTCAAGTGTTACTGTTCTGCAATCCAACTTCTTGCAATATGTGAGTGTGTATGTGTCTGTGTGTGCATATAGAGGAAAGAAGACAGTATCACATATGAATCAGTCATCATTCACAGAATGATGACTGACTGACTGACTAGCTGACACCAATATACTGCCCTCCTCACCATAGGTAGTACTCAGTACTAGGAACAAATGTTACTGAATGTACCACACTACAGCCTGCTGTCAAAGTAGCACCAACATCCTTTCAACACCCTGTCTACATGAACCTAAAAATAAAGAAAATACTTACAACCACATAACCTGAATTGACCAACGGAAGCCTAAATATCTAGAAGCTGTTTTGAGTTTGTTTTTAAACTTACTACTCTTCCTCTGAGCATCTGTCAAGGTGGACGTGTCACCCATGCCCATGAAATTTTAAGAAATATATAACTGAATCAGGCTATTATTAGATACATGTAACTCCAACCAAATGTGTTAAATATACTTTTTTTGAGAGTATTTGCTCCTGAGGCTATTTCTGCTGCGAAAGATCTTCCCACATCCAAGTGTATGTGAATGAGTTAATCATAATTATACACAAATGTGTGTGTCTCTCTCTCTATATATATAGATAGATAGGGTGATAAATTGAATATTAATTCAATTTAAAACCAAGTGGCCTAGCATATAAAAAAATCTGAAAATTCAGAAAAAATTGTATTATACGTGTATAAAGGATGACCACTAGGTGGACATCCAATATGCTAGAAAGAGGTCATCAATGACCCAACCACAAAGAAAAATAATGTTCTCCAGAAAAATTTTGCAAAATGCCAGAACAGGACAAAATGAGAAATATACAGAATAAAGAGTTATCTATGGACTGCAGTTTCGAACTTTAACGTTATACTTATGTAATAACATCCGTGTTCTCATCAGCATAGATGCTCTAGAATCAATGTAATTTGCAGAACCTCTTTCTAGCATATTGGATGTCCACCTAGTTCCACTACATGGAACCTTGGGCAAATGTCTTCTACTATAGCCTTGGGCCAACCAAAGCTTTGTGAGTGGATTTGGTAGGTGGAAACTAAAAGAAGCCCATCGTATATATGTGCATATATATATATATATGTGTGTGTGTGTATGTATATGTTTGTGTATCTGTGTTTGTCTCCCCAACATCGCTTGACAACTGATGCTGGTGTGTTTACATCCCCGTAACTTAGCGGTTCGGCAAAAAAGACCAATAGAATATGTACTAGGCTTACAAAGAATAAGTCTTGGGATCAGTTTGCTCCAGCACAGCCACAGTCAAAGAATAAAAGAATACATATGAAGAACAATGGATTTTATCATGAACAATATTACATGTTTCTTAATTCCATTAATGTAATTTTTTATGTAAATATCCATGAACTTTCAGAGTAACCCAAGCCATTGCTGCAAAGAAAAAGCAACCAAGTACAGAAGCAAAAAGACCAAATGCTAATGTCACAGCAAAACAAGTAAGTTAGCAGGAAAGGTTAGACCCATTCTAGAAACTATGCCCTTAGTTGAAATAGTTGACAAGGCTAGCAATTTTAACCCTTTCAATACCAACCTGACTGAAACCACCTCTGGCTCTGTAGTATAAATGTCTTGTTTTCATAAGTTCTGAATTAAAATCTTCCACCAAACCTTAGTCACAATTTATGTTCCTAACACTAGCTTAATGATAACTAAGTTATTTTGCTAAATTCTTTGTTATATTTAAAATTAATTAAAAGAAACACAAAGTATCTCAACAGAAATATGGTAACAAAAGGGTTAAAATATATAATAGAGAAACAATTCTTAACCCTTTTGATACCAACCTGCTGAAACCACCTCTGGCTCTAGTACAAATGCCTTGTTTTCATAAGTTTTAAATTAAATCTTCCACCAAACCTTAGTCACAATTTATGTTCCCAACACTAGTTTAATGTTTTTGCCTGGATTTAATTTTGATTTGCATATGTTCGTCAATTTTCTATGATCTCTTTAAAGTAAACAAAATAAAAAAATTTTAATTGAGGGGGTGGGGTGAAATAAAAAAAAATTTTTTTTGCATATTTGTAATCTCCGACATCTAAAATGTAGGAATCTGAAAAAAATGTTTTCAAAAATATACATTTTTCAAGGAGAGGTTCAAAACTGCATTATCCCCACCATTACCATCAATCCCTGTACTTGACTGGTTCTTTAATTTATCGACCCCAAAAGGGACAAAAAGCAAAGTTGACTTCACCTTTCATCCTGTTGAGGTGGATTAAACTGGCAGAATTGTTAGCACATCAAGCAAAACACTTAGCAGCATTTCTTTTGGTACTTTACATCCGGAGTTCAAACTCTGTTGAGGTCAACCTTTGCCTTTCATCTTTTTGGGGTTGATAAATAAATACCAGTTGAGCACTGAAGGTCAATGTAATCAACTTGTCCTCTCCTTCCAAATTACTGGCTTTCTACCAAAATTCAAATTATATTTATTATTAGTATTATTATCATCATTAAGGCAGCAAGGTGGCAGAATCATTAGCACACCGGACAAAATGCTTAGAGGTATTTCGTCTGTCTTTATGTTCTGATTTCAAATTCCGCTGAGGTCTATTTTGCCTTTTATCCTTGCAGGGTTAATAAAGTAAGTACCAGGTAAGTACTGGGGTCGATGTAATCAACTATCCCCCTCCCCCAAATTTCAGACTTTTTACTTATAGCAGAAAGGACTATTATAATTAGTATTATTATTAATTAACAGCATTTCATCCATATTTTCATTCTGAGTTCAGATTTCACCAAGGTTGACTTTGCTTTTCATCCTTTTGGGTTGATAAAATAAAGTACCAGCTAAGCTAGGGGTCGCTAAACTTTTTCAACCATGAACCCCCTTTAGCTACTTCTCCTTCCGCAGTGACCCCCTTTAGCCACTTCTCCTTCCACATTGACTATCCTCCTCATTTAAAATATCTTAATACCCTACCTTACTATACCCTATCTTAAATGCGTACCAGGTACTGATGCTGGCAAAAACGTTTATGAGATATGTATTTAATATCCTATCTTCTCTAGCAGGCCTGGTCATTTCCATAAGCAAACACTTGACAGTCTGCATCCCCTCAATCACGCCTCTCAATCTTCGATTACAATACAGATTACAACATCAAGCCTCGAATGTTAGCAACAGCAGACTTTTTGCTGCAGTGAAAATTTATCATAGTTGCCCATGTTTCATGTTGCTGACTAAGTATTCCAAGCAGTTCATCTGGGTGAGCTGGTCTTTCGCACGCTAACCCCCATTTGACCCCTTGGCTATCATCAATCCCCTGTAATTCCTCGCTGACCCCCTTTGGCGACCCCTGAGCTAAGCACTGAGGTTGATGTAATCAACTACAAACTTGCTCCAAAATTTCAGGCCTTGTAAAAGATTTATCATTGTTATTGTTATTTTTATTAATTACAGGAAAAGAACGTATGGTTGTCCGTGATTGATATGTTGAAAAAGAAAGATAAGTTACCTGTAGTTGCCTTCATGTTCTCCCGGAAAAGAATCGATGCTAATGCTGCTAATTTGTTAAGTGTCGACCTGACGACGAGCTCAGAGAAGAGTGAAATTCATGTCTTCTACCAAAAGTGTGTTATGAGACTGAAAGGGTCAGACAGGGATCTGCCACAGGTATAGTATACAAACACTTATATAGTATATATAGTGAGTTCTCTTGTTGGCTTTGACATATGAGGGTCACACAGCCAATATTATAGCTGTAGGAAAGGCAGTAAGCTGGCAGAATCATTAGCATGCTGGGCGAAATGCTTAGTAGCATTTCGTCCATCTTCATATTCTGAGTTCAAATTCTGCCAAGGTTGATTTTGCCTTGCATTATTTCGGGGTCAATAAAATAAGTACCAGTTGAATATTGAGGTCAATGTTATCGACTTACCCTTCTCCCAAAATTGCTGGCCTTGTGCCAAAATTTGAAATTAGTATTATAGCTGTGGGACACCACACTTCTTGGAAATGTTAATGACAGAAAGTTGATGCTTATTTTAGCCACACACTCAATGAACAACACATCTCAGGTTTTTTTCTAATAGAGATCACCATCTCCTGGTTTAGTTGCCTTTACCACAGCTTAGAGTCCAACCCACCCTGGTAAGCTAAATGCACCCCTAGGCACCAAACTACAAATTTCTAAGTTTACATGTAGTTCCTTTCAAGAGTTGGGCCTCACGAAGGTGAAAGTGGCGAAGTTCCTTTTGAGCGTTGAGCCTCATGGGATTGAACCTGAGGTCATTTGGTTGAGAAGCAAACATCTCACCACACAACCAGGTCTGTACTTATGACACCTCTGAGGTGACTGTGCAACTTGCAAGAATACAAAACCTGAGGAGTGGGAGGGGTGCATTCTTATGCTAGATGGGGGTGAAAGCATTCTTTGGATTAATTTATTTTTATTGCATTGATCAGAAAATGTGCCAATTTGGCAAAAATTGGAAAACTGAATTTGTTGTAAAATAACTCATCTTAGAAATGTATGTAAATATATAATCACACCACCCACTCCCTTGTTTCTTTCATACAATTGTGGTCTTGCTTGAACTTTTTTCAGGTCAAACAAATGGAAGAACTTCTTAAGAGAGGTCTGGGTATTCATCACAGTGGAGTTTTGCCAATCCTCAAAGAAGTGGTAGAGATGTTATTCCAAAGGAGTCTTGTTAAGGTAAAATACACACACACATATATATATCTATGCCATCATGATTATCATCATTTTCATTATCATTTAACATCAGTCTTCAATGCTGGCACATGTGTGTGGCTTAAGGGTTAGAGTATTACAGTCATAATCACAAGATTGTGGTTTTGATTCCTGGACTAGACAATGCACTATATTCTAGAGCAAAACTCTTGTTCCAGTCCACTCAGCTGACAAAAATGAGAAATCCTGCAATGGACTAGCATCCCATCCAGTGGGGGAATATATACACCACAGAAACCGGGAGACTGCACCTAGAAGTCTATATGATTCAGGAAGGATCCTTATCCTTTTCAATACTGGCATGGGTTGCACAGTACAACAGGTTCCAACACACCAGATGACTGTGACAAGCACTAATGTCTGCTTGGGCATGATTTCTGTACCTGAATGCCATACAACTTTGCAGAGTATACCAGGTGACACTAGCATCAGTAAGGCCACCAAGTAACTTATCACCGTCATCATCATTTAACCCTTTCGATACCAACCCGGCTGAAACCGCTTCTTGCTCTGTAGTACAAATGTCTCATTTTCATAAGTTTTGAATTAAAATCTTCCACCAAACTTTAGTCACAATTTATGTTCCTAACACTAGCTTAATGATAACTAAGTTATCTTACTAAATTCTTTGTTATATTTAAAATCGGTTGAAAGAACATAGAGTATCTCAACAGAAATATGGAAATTAAAACCATAATCTTATGATCATGAGTGCAACATCCTAACCACTAGGCCATATGCCTTTACACACACACATACACACACCTGTGAAAAGCTATCTATATATATATATATATATCATTATCATCATTTAATATTCATGTTCTATGCTGGCGTGTGTTGGATATTTATGTCAGGTTCCAGTGAGCCCAAGGACTACATCTTGCTTCAGTGACTACTTTGACCTGATTTCTACAGCTGGATTCCCCTCCTACCACCAATCACTTTACTGCATGTACTCGGTACTTTTTTTTTTTTTTGCATCCCACAAGCACTCATAAGGCAACTTTATGCTCAGAGATGAAAGACAAAAGATGGATTAAGTTATAAGATGGAAGCCAGAGCAGAACAGGTTTCTTGCTGTAGAGGAGGTACAGTAAAAGGATGAGAGTCACTTATATTTCATATTACTTCATTTTCCCAAGGAAATCATGAATGCAAAGTCTTTTATTGTTGCAAACTTTTGCCTGTTTCTCTTTTATAGGTGGCACTGATGACAATGATACTGTTACTGCTGTTAATGTGAGTTTTTTTATATCTCAGTATAAGAAATAACAGAACAAATTAGGTTGTTTTTTTTCTGTTTCAGATATTATTTGCCACTGAAACATTTGCTATGGGGGTCAACATGCCAGCTAGGACCGTACTATTTGATTCCATCTCCAAACATGATGGTACGAATTTCCGAAATCTTTTGCCTGGTGAATACATCCAAATGGCTGGTCGTGCCGGTCGCCGAGGGCTCGACACCACTGGGACTGTTATCATTATGTGTAAAGCTGGTGTTCCACAGAAGGTAGATCTCCATCGAATGATGCTGGTATGTTATCACTGATTGTTGATATGATATTTTTTTTTTTAATCTTTTCCTTGATTCAGTCATAGAATAGCAGCCATGCTGGGTCTCTATCTAGAATAGTTTAGCTAAACGAATCAACCCCACTACTAATCATATATATTCTCTTTACTCTTTTACTTGTTTCAGTCATTTGACTGCGGCCATGCTGGAGCACCGCCTTTAGTCGAGAAAATCGACCCCAGGACTTATTCTTTGTAAGCCTAGTACTTATTCTATCGGTCTCTTTTTGCCGAACCGCTAAGTTATGGGAACGTAAACACACCACCATCGGTTGTCAAGCGTTGGTGGGGGGACAAAGACAGACACACACACACACACACACATATATATATATATATATATATATATATATATATATATATATATATATATATATATATATATATATATATATATATATATATATATACACACATATATACGATGGGCTTCTTTCAGTTTCCGTCTACCAAATCCACTCACAAGGCTTTGGTCGGCCCGAGGCTATAGTAGTAGACACTTGCCCAAGGTGCCACGCAGTGGGACTGAACCCGGAACCATGTGGTTGGTAAGCAAGCTACTTACCACACAGCCACTCCTGCGCCTATCATCATCATCATCATCATCGTTTAACATCCGCTTTCCATGCTAGCATGGGTTGGACGACTTGACTGAGGACTGGTGAAACCGGATGGCAACACCAGGCTCCAATCTAAATTTGGCAGAGTTTCTACAGCTGGATGCCCTTCCTAACGCCAACCACTCAGAAAGTGTAGTAGGTGCTTTTACGTGTCACCTGCACGAAGGCCAGTCAGGCGATACTGGCAACGGCCACGCTCGAAATGGTGTCTTTTATGTGCCACCCGCACAAGCCAGTCCAGGGGCACTGGCAACGATCTCGCTCGAAAATCCTACGGAGGCCAGTCAGGCGGTACTGGCAACGCCCATACTCAAAATGGTGCATCTTATGTGCCACCCGCACAAGAGCCAGTCCAGGGGCACTAGCAACGATCTTACTTGGCTTGCCGGGTCTTCTCACGCACAGCACATTTCCAAAGGTCTCGGTCAGTAGTCATCGCCTCGGTGAGGCCCAATGTACGAAGGTCTTGCCTCACCACCTCAGCCCAGGTCTTCCTGGGCCTACCTCTTCCACGGGTTCCCTCAACTGTTAGGGTGTGGCACTTTTTCACACAGCTATCCTCATCCATTCTCACCACATGTCCATACCAGTGCAATCGTCTCTCTTGCACACCACAACTGATCAGAGGTGATTCCAGCTCATCAGCATCACTCAGGCTTATCATTAAGGGTCAAAATAAAGCAGCCCTGCAAAACACAACTGATCTTTACACACAGAATAACATCAAACTATTACATTTGTTAAACTTGCCCCTCTTATGTTGTCTTCTTTTTCTGCTCATTGCCTAAGATATATATATATATATACACATATATATATAAGAAAATTCAGAAAATGGAGATGTAGCATTAATATAATTTGTTAACTGAAAAAAATCCAACATATTCTCTTACAGCTGTTTCAATTTTGCCTAAAGATTAAATTTCAATAATTAAATCATTGTATTAGGCAAAATCTCATCAGAAGGGTAGAAAAGATATACCATTAGGTTATTAGGTGTTGTGTTTTCAAATATTCTCAACAGACTGAATATTATTTTTATATATATATATATATATATATATATATATATATATATATATATATATATATATATATATATATATATATATATATTAAGTCACTTTAAATTTATGCCCAATTCAGGGAAAACCAACAAAGCTTGAATCCCAATTTCGCCTGACCTACTCAATGATTCTGAACCTGTTGAGAGTGGAACAGCTTCGCGTGGAAGACATGATGAAGAGAAGTTTCTCAGAATTTCATTCACAACTTGATGTAAAGAAATATGAAGATGAAAGAAAAGACCTGCTCGAGCAACTGAAAGATGTGAAAAATGTCCAATGTTTTATGTGTGCACTTGACCTGGAGAAATACTATGAAGATGTCTCTCAATATCGAGAAATGAAGAGTGAATTACAAGTAGGTTGTTTTCTTATTTTACTTACGCACTTATCACTTAAGTGCTCCTACTTCTGTTGTGTGCAACAAAATTAGTATTAGATGACCAGCGTCGCCTTACTAGCACTTGTGCCAGTGGCACGTGAAAAAACATTTGAGCGAGGTCATTGCCAGTGCCGCTGGACTGGCTCCTGTGCAGGTGGCACGTAAAAAACACCATTTGTGCATGGCCGTTGCCAGTACTGCCTGACTGGCCCTCGTGCCGGTGGCACGTAAAAGCACCCACTACACTCTCGGAGTGGTTGGCGTTAGGAAGGGCATCCAGCTGTAGAAACTCTGCCAGATCAGATTGGAGCCTGGTGCTGCCATCTGGTTCGCCAGTCCTCGGTCAAATCGTCCAACCCATGCTAGCATGGAAAGCGGACGTTAAATGATGATTAAAATAGCCATTTGTGGATCATACTAATGCAGATACATTGCGAAAAAAGCAAGTGAATATATATGTATATATCATCATTATCATCATTTAATGTTTGTTATCCATGCTGGCATGGGTGGGACAGCTTGACCAGATCTGGCATGCTGGAGAGCTGGACCAGGCCCCAGTCTGATTTGGTATGATTTCTACAGCTGGATGCCCTTCCTAGCACCAACCACATACATATGCATTCATTCATTCACTTGACGTCATGAGTTTTAGCATTTAAACCAACCATAACTGGCCTAAATATTCTACATATTTTATGTTCAAACCAGCCAGATCCAGCCTCTCACACCTACCCTACAATGTCATTCTGAAAATAAACACATCTGTGAAATCCCAAAGCTATGAGATATATGATTTAATTCAAAACAGCATGAATAAATAAGTGTTAAATTTGACAGAGTAATTTGGATGCTAAAGTTTCAAACAAGTTTATATTGTTGAGGCATTGCTTCAAAACCAGATGGCCCTCCTATTACTAACTCTTACCTTTTCTTTAAGTAAGGGACTTTTCATTCCATTCGTCCTCAAAAGTGCAAAGCTACCAGGCAATGAGTTGACAAGGAAATGGTAACAGACATCATTTTAGCTCAGTGATTTTTTTTCATGTGAGCACAAAATGTAAACATTTGCGTATGCATCATAAACATATATACATCTATATGTATGTGCACGCACACACACATACACACAACAGGCTTTACACAGTTTCCTTCTATTATATTCACTCATAATAGAAAACACTTGCTCAAAGTATTTCGCAGTGAGACTGAGCCAGAAACTGTGTAGCACACATGCATCATCATCATCATCATCATCATTCATCATTTAACATCAATTTTCCATGCTGGCATGGGTTGGATGGTTTGACAGAATCTGGCAACCATCAGGGCTATGTCATGTTCTAATAGCTAGCTTTCAGATTCTTTCTACAACTGGATGCCTTTCCTGATGCCAACCACCTTGCTGTGTATAGACACACACACACACACACACACACACACATACATGTACATATTTATATATACAACAGGCTTCTTTCAGTTTCCATCTACCACATTCATTCACAAGCCTTTGGTCAGTCTGAGGCTAAAGTAGAAGACAATTGCCCAAGGGGCCATGCAGTGGAACTGAACCTGGAACCATGCGGTTGGGAAGCAAACTTCTTACCACACAGCCTTGCCTGCACGTATACATTACATTCTTTTTATATTTTGTTTGTCTTTTTTTCTTTTGTTATTTTAGACTCTCCTCTTCACATCACCTGCCAGTAACAAAGTCTTATCAAACGGACGTGTTGTCGTTATTGATAAGGCCGACCACCCAAACACTGCAGGCATAGTATTACAGAGCATGAACAATCTGAAGAACGAAAAACTCTATGGCATTCTAGTTCTTTGTGAGAAGAATGACAATGAGCCTCTACAAGATTCCAATCACAATGCAACTGAAAAAGAAGATGAAAATAAATCTTCAGATCTTCGACCAATGCTTCCAAAACCTTTGTTCCTGCCTGAAGGCCCTGCCTGGCACAAATTACTGAAAGTCAGTGCAGATGCTATTGATTACATAACAAGCAAGACAATTAAGATTGACCCAGAGAAAATTATCAATAATATAAAAAAAAGAAATATGCCAAGATTCAGGTAAGTTATTGAACCCATCATCATCATCATCATCATCATCATCATCATTGTTTTAATGTCCTCTTTTCAATGCTTGCATGGGTTGGACAGGGTTTATTGAAGTAGATTTTCCATGCTGGCATGGATTGGACAGTTTGACATGGAGCTAGCCAGCCAGTGAGCTATCCAGACTCCAATTGTCTGTTATGGCATGGTTTCTACAGCTGGATGCCCTTTCTAACGCCAACCGCTTTACAGGGTGAGCTGGGTGTTTTTTTACCTGCCACCGACCCAGGTGTGTTTACACAGCACCAATATGAGTGCATTTTATGAGGCACCAGCACCCATAAAAGACAAACCTGTTTGTATAAATGACAGCAATTTCCCTTAGCAAATCACCAAAACTCTTAATCCGCTGTCATTTCCTCAGTGAGGTTCAGTGTGCAAAGATCCTTTCTCACCCCTTCATCCCATGTCTACTTGGGTCTAGCCCTTCCACAGATTTCCTCCACAATTAGAGCTCAGCACTGCTTTATACAGCTGTCCTCATCCATATGCATCACATGACCAAACCAGCACAGTCCTCTCTCTTGCACACAATAATGATAATGTTGATAATAATAATAATGATTAATAAGTTTCGAATTTTGGCACAAGGCCAGCAATTTTGGAAGTGTTGGTAAGTCTTACATCGACCCCAGTGCTCACTGCTACTTATTCTATAGGACTGGCTCATGTGCAGGTGGCACGTAAAATACACCATTTCGAGTGTGGCCATTGCCAGTACCGCCTGACTGGCCTTCGTGCCAGTGGCACATAAAAGCACCCACTACACTCTCGGAGTGGTTGGCGTTAGGAAGGGTATCTAGCTGTAGAAACTCTGCCAAATCAGATTGGAGCCTGGTGGAGCCACCTGGTCCACCAGTCCTCAGTCAAATCGTTCAACCCATGCTAGCATGGAAAGTGGACGTTAAACGATGATGATGATCCCAATGTGATAACAGACAAAGTCGACCTCAGCAGAATTTGAACTCAGAACATACATACAGACAAAATGCCTCTATGTATTTTGTCTGGCATGGTAATCATTCCACCAGCTCATCACCTTACAATGATAAATAAAAATAACGACTTTGTGGCACCATGTGTGTGTGTATTAGTTGTGTATTTATATTGTCATTCTTGTTTTGTTTATTTGCAGAGATGAACCACCAAGTCAGTCTGTCAGTGTAGCTACCCAAGAACTGTTACGTCTGTCCGAAACTAATCCAAATGGCATGACCAAAATCAATATGATTAAAGACCTAAACATCAGAGATATTGATCAAATGGAGAAGTGCCGAAGCATTCAATATTTAGAAACACAAATAGCTCAATATAACTGTGTCAACTGTCCCCATTTTATGGAACATGTTAGTATAAAAGACTCTTTCTTTTTCTTTCCCTCTACCCTTACAACTGTTGCCTTCCTCCCTCTCCCACTTACCCTATCTGTTCTCCACACACACTCTTGCAAACCCCCCATTATTCCCCACCTGCTACTGCTATCTGTAGTGCCACCTGGACACCTCATCAATACTATCTATCTCCTTAGATGGAAATTACAAAAAAGTTACCTTCTCGAGTCGTATATATTCCCCACATGGATGGGACACCACAGGATTACTTATTTTTGCCAGCTGAGTAGACTGGAGCAATGAGTGAAATGAAGTGTTTTGCTCAAGAGCACAATGTATTGCCTGGTCCAAGAATCGAAACCAAAATATTACAATCATGAGTCCAAAACTCTAACCACTATGCCAGTGGTATTTGGATGGAAATACCTCTAACTCATTCGTAATCTCTCTATGCTTAATGTGAGTAGCTCTTCTACAACAAGAACCTGCTCTACTCCAACCTTTTCTCTCATAACTTAACCCTTGAGTATTTAAACCAGTCATATATGACCAAAATATTCTCCCTGCTTTATGTTGAAGTGGTCAGATCTGATCCCTCAAACCTACCCTACAGTGTCATTCTAAAGTTAAACTAGCATCTCATCAGAGTCTTGAAACTACATTGAAGCTACATCTCCCCATACAGAATTACGATCATTTTTATCATCATTATCATCATCATCATCATCATTTAACATCTGTCTACTATACTGGCGTAGAGTAGGATTGTTCAAAAGAATCTGACAAGTGCAGGGTCTACTTCAATGACCAATGTCTGCATTGGCAGCGTTTCTACAGCTGGATGCCCTTCCTAATATCAGACACTTTACAGAGTATACAGGATGTTTTGTGCATGGCACCTGCACTAGTGAGATCAACAAGTAACGAGCAGGACATAAAAAAGAACCTCCACAACTGAATGGAGTGTTGTAGAGAGAAAGGTTGCTTCATGCTCAATTTTCAGAGGCTAAATTATAACGGAGGTTTAAGTGTGCTTTGAAAATGTCTACTTGCATAAAGTTTTATCATATTTTCATCATAAACAGATTTATAAAGAAGTTTCCTCTTTCTCTCTAGCAGCTAATTACCTAATGTCTTATATTTTTTTATTCATGCTTATTTCAGTTCAAACAAGTCCATACAAACCAAATGATGAAGAAGAAGTACAAGAAATTATCATTCCTGGTATCAGACGCAAGTCTGTCATTGTTACCAGAATACCAACAGAGAATTGAAGTAAGTAGCTTTGTCCCCCTCCTCTTATGTGTATTGGAATGGGTGCAGGCATGGCTGTGTGGTTTAGAAGTTCACTTCACTGCCATGTGGCTCTGGGTTCAATCCTATTGCACTTTTCCTTGGACAGGTGTCTTTTACTATAGCTTTATGCTAATCAATGCTTGGTAAGTGTATTTGGTAGATAGAAACTGCAGGAAGCCCATTATGTGCATGTGTGTGTGCACGCATGCATGCATGTGCATGCACAAATGTGTATGAGCAAAATGGTGATATTGATTGTCATTCTGTGCTTTTGAAGACCTTTGGAATTAAAAAACCCACTTACTTGTAGAACAGGTGAGGATAGGCAACAGAAAGAGCATACAGTTGTAAAATCCTGCCCCAAATAACTCCCTGTCTAACCTATGCTGGCATGGGAAAATGTATGTTAAATAAGTGAACAAACAAACATATTTGAATGATGTGATACAGTGATGTTTCTGTCTGCCAAATCCACTCACAAGGTTTTGGCCAGCCGGCGGCTATAGTAGAAGAGTCTTGCTCAAGGTGCCACACAGTGGGACTGAACCCAGAACAATGTAATTGGAAAGCAAACTTCTTACCACACAGCCATGTCTGTGCTTGTTATTTAGAAATTAAATGAAAGAGAAGATAACAGATTCTTTTGTGTTCTTAAATAGTTAAATAGCATGCACGTGCACAGACACACACGCATACATGCTTTTTTTTTTTATAATATGATTTATTCATTATATTTTTCCTAGGTGTTAAAAAGCTTCAAGTACCTGAACCAGACATGTACAGTTCAACTAAAAGGACGTGTGGCTTGTGAAATTAGTAACCATGAGCTGATGATTACTGAACTAATCCTCAACAACATCTTCACACAACTTCAACCGGCTGAGATTGCAGCAACCTTGTCCTGTGTTGTATTCGAAGTGAAACATTGCAGCAAACCTGAATTGACTTCTGTACTCAAAAAGGTAAGGACAACAGCAGCAATACATGTAAGGCTTAAAAGATGGCAAGCTGGCAGAATCATTAGCATGCCAGGCAAGATGCATAGCGACATGAATTCTTTGTGTGTATAATGAAATAGTAGTTTCATGTGTATATATAAAAGGTGTGACTGAGTGGTAAGAAGCTTGCTTCCCAACCACACGGTTCTGGGTTCAGGCTTTGGACCAACCAAAGCCTTGAGTGTATTTCATAGATGGAAACTGAAAGAAGCCTGACACACCCACATAAATATATACATCATCATCGTTTAACGTCCGCTTTCTGAGCTGGCATGGGTTGGACGGTTTGACTGAGGTCTGGAGAGCCAGCAGCTGCACCAGGCTCCAATCTGATCTGGCAGAGTTTCTACAGCTGGATGCCCTTCCTAATGCCAACCACTCCGAGAGTGTAGAGGGTGCTTTTATGTGCCACCGGCACAAGAGCCAGTCAGACGGTACTGGCAACGGCCACGCTCAAAATGGTGTTTCTTACGTGCCAACTCTTTTGCATTCTTAACTAAAATTGATGAGTTTTATGGGACTTCTTTTCATAAATTCACCACACACCATATACAAATATTACTTTCATATCTTTGCAAATTTACACCTGTAAAATACCAGCAAAATATGAAGAATCAACATTAGAAATCTTTTTTGGAAGCCTCCAAATTAAAGGACAAATCTACATATATGTATATATATATATATCATCATCATCATCATCATCATCATCGTTTAACATCCGCTTTCCATGCTAGCATGGGTTGGACGATTTGACTGAGGACTGGTGAAACCAGATGGCAACACCAGGTTCCAATCTGATTTGGCAGAGTTTCTATAGCTGGATGCCCTTCCTAACGCCAACCACTCAGAGAGTGTAGTGGGTGCTTTTACATGCCACCTGCACAAAGGCCAGTCAGGTGGTACTGGCATCGGCCACGCTCAAAATGGTGTATTTGATGTGCCACCTGCACAAGAGCCAGTCCAGGGGCACTGGCAACGATCTCACTCGAAAATCCTTATATATATATATATGTAATGTAATGAAACAACTGTTGAAAGTGTCGTCGTTTTATGTGCCACCTGCACAGGAGCCAGACCGGCAGTACTGGCAACGACCTTGCTCGAATGTCTTTTCACATGCCAGGAAGGCGACGCTATATAATATTGTGTAGAAAAGGTACAGTATTGTATGCTTTATAAAACATACATGCATTTTGGCAAATTACTGCCATGATTACATATTTGCTGTTGAGACATTATATAATCCTGTCAATACACTTCTTCGGTGTTCAATAAGAAATACATATATTTATTCTTCAAATTCTGTGCCTTCATGTTTTTTGTTAACTCTTAATTGTTTTCTTCTTCATCTTCTTTATCCTCTTCTACCTTTCATCTTCTTACCTCGTCTTCTGTTCCTAATTTCCCTAAAATCTCTTCCCGCTTCTACTTCTATTATCTTCTTAAACAACTTTATCTCGTGTCAATCTCTAGTGCCGGAAACAAGTTTTGGATATTGCAGCCAGTATAGCAGAGAAGCAGAAAGAATTTGGTATAACTATCTCAGTTGAAGAATATCAAGAGTCATTCCATTTTGGTTTAATGGAAGTAGTCTATGAGTGGGCTCGTGGTATGGTAAGTATTCTCATTTGATCATCACTTGTATTGTCTTCATGTGAATATGCATGGCCTAGTGATTCAAGTGTCACATTTACAACCACCAGATCTTGGATTCAATTCCCAAACTGGGCAGTACGTTGTGTTCTTGAGCAAGACACTTCATTTCACATTGCTCTAATGCTATGTGGGGACTGGCATGTCAAAGAATAGACCCAACATTTCCTCTCTGTGTTGTAAAAGACATTGAGGTTGGATTTGCACTCTGACCTCATAAAACCCTGATCAGCAATGACTACCCAAACAGATCCGGGGGTTGGAGGGCTGTTATCTGAGTGGTGCAAAGGTGTCATCTGCCAGGAGTAGTAGGGAATCACCAACAAATGGTGGCTGCAGTGACGTGCTGTTACAGCACGTTCCCATATTATTACTACTACTTTTTTTTTTTTTTTTTTTCATTGAACCAAGCTTCTAAACATCTTCACAAATTTTCAGCAGACTTTGTGTTCATTTTCCTAAATATGAATTGTACCAATTATTTGGTAGGCAGTGGAGATTGATTTGTTTTTGTTTGTTTGTTTGTTGTTGTGTGTGTTGTTTTGTTTTTTGCAAATTATAAACCATAACATAATGAAATGAAAAGTAATGGCCCTTAGTTTGTTTAATCACCAAAATCAATAATTTTTTTTTTTTTGATAGAATTTTAAAATTCTATTGATCAAGTTCCAGAATGTTGCTTCTTGCTGGAGCATGGAAAAATGGATGTTAAAGTGATGACAGCAATGGTGATGGTAACAACAATAACAATGATGACACAGTCAAGAGAAGTGAAAATATGTCATTCAGCTGGCTTATCCTTTTCAAATCCTAATCTTTCATCTCTCTACAACAAATCCCAACCAGTTCTATATTTAAGAGACGAGGAATTATTTACATTATTTACATTTGACGGATATTTGTTTGTTGTTAACACAAGGTGTCTTGGGGGAATTTCGAACCTGGGTTCTCATTCCTAAGGTATTTTTCAACATTATTAATACAATACTTCACAAATATCTCCTTTGAGTAAAACCACCAACAGAAGAGAATAAGACCATGCAGCTGTGGTAGGTTATACAAAGGTGAAACATGTCGCCCCCTCAAAATAAGGGTAGATGAACATCGCAAAGCTGTGTGACACGAGGAGATATTGATAAATCGGGTATAGCTGATCATGTATGGAAAAATGAAGACCACCTCCCTGTGTAGGATGAAGTTAAAATAATAGACAGAGAACACCACTGGAAAATATGAAAACTAAAAGAAGCAGCACATATGCTAGGACTCAACAACCTCCTAAGCAGACCGAGTGCAGATATGAGTAGCATATGGGAACCGGTATTAAGGAAGGATAGGAGAATATTAGATTTATAAGCCCTAAAATTCACTCCATAATTGCCCATGGGCATATGGTGTAGTGGTTAGGAGCACGAGCTACTAACCCTAAGATTCCAAGTTCAATTCCAGGCAGTGACCAGAATGATAACAACATTGAAAAATACCTTAGGAATGAGAACCCAGGTTCGAAATTTCCCTAAGATATCTGATGAAGGCTGGAGGGTGTATCAGCTGAAACTTTGTGTTAACAACAAGCAAGATGAGGACAAATATCTGTCAAATGTAAATCATATAAATCCTAACCAAGCCATGATACAATCAGCCAAAAGAATCAATAATCCCTCCAATATATACTACATTGTCTCAATATGCCATATCCTTGGATCCAGACACCTGCTATAATTCACCCAGTGAACTGGCAGAATCATTACCACACCGGGGGAAATGCTTGGTGGTATTTTATATCTGACTTTACATTCTGACTTTAAATTCCAATAAGGCCAACTTTGCCTTTCATCCTTTTGGAGTCAATTAAAATAAATACCAGTTAAATACTGGGGTCAATGCAATCATTTTAACTACTCCTAGCTAAGATTATATAAACTGCACCCCTCTGCCAAGCCACATTGAGCCAGTATGGTGAAGTAGGCTCGTCAAACCAGTATGGTCTCAAACTCAAATTCATGGCTTTCACATGGTTAATGGAGAAAACATGATGAGGCCTTCATCCTGCAGTGGACTGGTGATAGAATTTATTTACTGATACTGTTGTACATAGGTGTTTGAAAGTTGTGGTTTCTTTGGTATGTTTGTTCCCAAACAACACTTATTTTAGTGCTGTTGACACTGCCAGATTAAATAGTACTGCCTAGGTGTCGAAACCATAATGATATCCATGGGGCAGCTGATGATGGGGGTATGTTGGATTGTTGGTATGGCTGTTTTTGTATATGTGGAATAGTATTATAATACATCCTTTTGATATAAAATCCATCTCAACAAAGCCCATCCAACCCATGTAAGCATGGAAAAGTGGATGTTAAATGACATATATGGTAGCTACTTTCAATTTCTTTCTACCAGATCTACACAAAAAGACTGGTCAACCCAGGGTTATATTTGGAAACACTTGTCCAAGGTGCCATGGAGCAGGATTGAACCTGAAACCTGAATATGTCTGAAAAGCAAGCTTCTTAACCTAACAGTCATGCCTGTGCTTATACACATATGCCTACCACAGTTTCCTCAATATAATTGCTTTCTTTTCAATCTCTTTCAGCCTTTCTCTGATATTACCGAACTCACCGACGTACAGGAAGGTATCATAGTGCGCTGTATCCAACGTTTAAACGAAGTCCTCATGGACGTTCGAAATGCAGCAAGACTTATTGGAGACCCAGTTTTATGCCAGAAGATGGAAGAAGCTTCAACTTTAATCAAACGTGACATTGTCTTTACAGCCAGTCTCTACACACAAGAATGAATAAAGTTACAGAAACAAAGAGTAAAAGCTTGATCTACAATTATTTTGAAATCTGACTATTATTATTATTATTATTATTTTATTTTATTTTTCATTGGAAGAAATAAACTATATGTTGCTAATTAATGTTGTTATTTAATACATGAACAAATGTTTACCCAAATATTTGTTACTTATACTTTCATCAAAACACACTGCTTTAGTTTCAATTAAATTTGAAAGCAATAAAGAATTTAGTAAAACTATCCAGTCATTATTAAACTGACATTTAGAACATAAATTAACATAACATTTTGCAAGAAGATTTTAATTTAGATCACCTTAAAACACTAAACTTGGCTTACGAAGACTTGTTGAGGCAAGCGAAAGTGAAATCATGATGGCACCTGTACCAGTAGATCACTAAGAGCACCGTCTGAGCGTGATCGTTACCAACGTCGCCCTCCTCGCACGTGAAAAGACATTCGAGCAAGTTCGTTGCCAGTACTGCTGGACTGGCTCCTGTGCAGGTGGCACGTAAAATACACCATTTTGAGCGTGGCTGTTGCCAGTACCGCCTGACTGGCCTTCGTGCTGGTGGCATGTAAAAGCACCCACTATACTCTTGGAGTGGCTGGCGTTAGGAAGGGCATCCAGCTGTAGAAACTCTGCCAAATCAGATTGGAGCCTGGTGTAACCATCTGGTTCACCAGTCCTCAGTCAAATCGTCCAACCCATGCTAGCATGGAAAGCGGACGTTAAACGATGATGATGATGATGATTAAAACATGAATGGCTTATGAGGACTGTATGAAACATTTACAAAAGTACAGTCAACAAAGAATTTAATAAGCAAATTTACTATACAAGTAGGGGTCTGTTGGGGCTCAGTTTTAAGCCCCTTTATATTCATTAGTCTTTAGGCTATAACGCAAGCTTAAGACCTGCTTTCTGTGAGAACTTGTATTCTGATTACATGAAGGCCTCAAAATAAATTTAATGGAGGTTAAAGTTTTAGAAAGACCCTTCAGCCTGGGCTATGGTTATACTCAGTATGCAAAATAGTAGATTGATCACAGATACAAAATAATTATGTGTGGAAGATGCAAATGAGAAAATTAGCATTAAGAGTACATGTGGAATAAAATCTTAAAATAGCTCAGAAGGCTCTCAAGAAGTAGTTTACAGCTTTTGTTATCTTTGCTGCTAATTTGTGGCCTAATTAGTAATGAAGTTGTGTACTTAAAGCTTAGTAGCCACTAAGGATGGTGGTAAAAAAGAAATTTAGGGAGCTGTTGCTTCTACATATTACAAAGGATTTTGTTATTCAGCTGGGCAACTGATTGCAGTATCAGTGATTTTTCCATTCCCTGTCCTCCTATATGAATAGGTGGATTTTGTCTTCACATGTGGTTGGCAGTCAGTACATGTAGCATTGTCACAGCTGCTGCTGGGTGATTTTCGCCTTCCACTGTTGTAGTTGTTATTAAACAGTATATCCCTGATCATGGTTTAATGTCCTCTTTCCATGCTGGCATGGGTTGGACAGTTTGACTGATGACTGGCAAGCCAGTAGGCTACACCAGGTTCCAATCTAATCTGGCAAAGTTTCTATAGCTGGATGCCCTTCCTAACACCAACCACTCCAAGAGAGTAGTGGGTGCATTTTATGTGCCACCAGATTGGCAAATCAAAACATCAAACCTTACTGCTAACTCATGCATAGTTTGAAATGCATCCACTTCCACTACAGTTTCCAGTTCATCATTATCTACCTTGGTCTCAGGTCTACCATGGGGCTGACCTTCAAGAGTAAAGTCACCAAACTGGAACTTCTCAAACCATTGACATGCAGCAAGCTCATTCGCCACATCTTCACCAAACACCTCATTGATGTTTTGAGCTGTTTGGGATGCATTGGTTACACGATGGGACTCATATTCAAAAACAACATAAATTTTTTATTTATCCATGGGTTCACAAAAATTGATTTACAAAGGGAAAACGTATAATATAAACAGACTCAATGACTTGCATTTCAAAAAATGATGATGTAACTCTTCAATGTTGTAAAACAAAGAATTGTTACGATGAAACATTAGAGTTAACAACTGTCAAACTTGGTACATAAGAAAATTGGACATTTCATTTTTAATGACAGACTCTACCAACTGCCAGGGTTGCAAGCTAGAGGTAGTAGGTAGCTTGCGGTATCTAGGCAACCAGGTTAATAGTGGAGGTGGATGTTCTGAGAGCATAGCTGTGAGAATAAGATTAGGTTGAGCAAAGTTCAGTGAGTACTACCCCTGCTGGCAACAAAAGGCCTCTCTCTCAGAGTGAAAGGCAGACTGTTTGATACCTATGTGTGAACAGCAATGCTGCATGGTAGTGAAACATGGGCTGGCTTTATGCCAAAATCTGAAATCATTATTAAGAAGATGGAAAAATGGCAGAATCATCAGTGCACTGGACAAAATGTTTAGTGATGTTTTCTTCTGGTTCTTTACATTCTCAGCTCAAATCCTGCCAAGATAAACTTTGCCATTTAGCCTTCAGGAGGTTATTGTAATCATCATTTAATGTTTGCCTTCCATACTGGCATAGTTGGGATGGCTTGACAGGGGCCAGCCAGGCAGAAGCCTGCACCAGAGTTCTGTGACTGCTTTGGCAGGATTTTTACAGCTGGATACTCTTCCTAACACCAACTATCCAGCAGAGTGGACTTAGCTTTCTATGTGGCACAAGCATTGGCGAGGTGACACAAGTACAGGCGAGGTTGGCACAAGCACAAGCAAGGTGGCACAATCACAGGTAAGGTTGGCACAAGCACAGGCAAGGTAGCACAATCACAGGCAAGGTGGAACAAGCACAGGTGAGATGGCACAAGCACAGGTGAGGTGGCACAAGCACAGGTGAGATGGCACAAGCACAGGCGAGGTGGTACAAGCATAGGCGAGGTGTCACAAGCACGGGCAAAGTGGTACAAGCACAATTGAGGTGGCACAAGCACAGACGAGGTGACACAAACACAGGCAAGGTGGTACATGCACAAGTGGGGTTGGCACAAGCACAAGTGAGGTGGCACAAGCACGGGTGAGGTAGCACAATCACAGGCAAGGTAGCACAAGCACAAGTGAGATGGCACAAGCACAGGCGAGGTGGCACAAGCACAGGTGAGGTGGCACAAGCACAGGCAAAATAAAGTACCAGTTGCACACTAGATTAGCTTCACAGACTCATAATTGTTGACTGATTTCATGTAGAAGTGTTTAATATAAAATATCATTTTTGTCTTCCCTCAAAAATTAATAAATAATGGATGATGCATACAACAAGGTTTACAAGGAGCTGAAACAGATATTTGTCAAATGGATGTTGTGAAAGCAGTAAACAGTAAGACTGTAATGAGATCTTGGTTAGTTTAATCCAAAGAGCAAAGGCTGGATATAGTGTTTTTATTTGTACATACTTTTCTAAATAACAAATATGTAATTTGTAACAATTGTGTTTTCTGATTGGCTGTTTATACTTACAACTTTAAACAGCACGAAGACATGGAACATAAGATGATACGTTGTGCTGGATAACAAGAGAATCAAATAAAAACACTATGGATCAACAGCTGCAAGAACAGATACAAAAAAATAAACATGCAGTATCATTTTGAAGAAGTAAAATGATTTACTGCCATCATGAAGACATTTGGCATTTAGTGAAACACTTAGTATTTAGAGGTTATTTAGGAGAAGTGGGGGGTCTCCGAAAATAATGGAAACTTCCTAGGGACATTGAACTTATTGCAGAGTTTGACCCATTTTACATGGACATCTTGAGAATTGTAAAAATAAAGAAAGGAAAGGTTATTTATCTATCCAAAACTGTGTTATGAAGAATTGATGGAAATCAAGTGCCAGGTGGAACTGAAAATGAAATCAACCAAGTACACCTGACTTGACATATGCTGACCAGATGGAAATTGTGATTTGATGCTGCTATAATGGAAAACCCTAGAGATTCTTAACATTTTCACTGATAGAAAACTATTTGTCCATAATCTTGTTCAACAAAATATATAATCACAAAATGGACATAAGCTTTTATTTGATATTAGTCATACAATTATAGGAAAGTGGGTTATACATCATTAGGTGTACACCCAATTTCCTATATTAAATTAGAATGAACGGAACGCTGAACTCCAAACTATCAACTCAACAATATTTATTCATGGTGGAATATATACAGCTTTATTCTTGGTTGTTGAGACGTCTTCTGTGTGTAAGAACATGGTTGTTGGGACGTTGGTATGTTGATGTGAGCTGTCTAGCGTGAGTTCGAAAGATGGAGAGAGACAGCTAGACACGTCCTTGCTCAATGCCGGCCAGGCGAGAAAAGAGACAGAATAAAGCGGGAAAGCTTGGATGTTGAATTCCACGCATGCGTGAGACTACGCATGCGCACAGCGTTACTACACAATCATGGTTTCAACATGAAAAGCTCAGAGAACTCTTAAAAAACATTAAAAGACATGTAGACCATGTACCATGTGCAGACTATTCAAGTAATCCTATAGAAAAAAAGGCAATGTCCATTGTACATGAAGTTTTTGAATATTTTGACATTTTGCAAGAACTGCATGTTTTTTTTTTTTGTTTTTTTTTTTTCCTGAAAATCCCCAACATGCTTAAAATAGCATTTTCTGGAGGATTTCAAACACAGGATAATCTAACTTTATTTTGAAGAGCCTAAGTGTAAGCAGATGGTAAGCACATTAAGAAGCAGTAAACAATTAAATCACCGGTATTTTACAAAGTCTCAAATATATTTTTGAAAACTGGAAAGAAAAGCCTGAATGAGATACAAAGAATTCATACTGCAAATTGATAAAGTTGGACTTGGAAAATGCTCTTGTAACAGTAGCTTAGGAAGAAGTGTTGGAGAATTTCATCAAAACCAGAAACTCCAAATCTCTGGTTTTTTATGTATCTGAAAGCCATCTTTTATAATGTTTACTTTTGTTTATAAAAGAGAAAAGTTAGACAAGACTGCACTCTGGGAATCACAAATAACAATGTTTGAATGAAGACGGCACCTCAAGTTATTCTCAGTGCTACAAAGAAATTATCAGATAGAACAAGACAGAGCTTCTTTGAGATGAGATAAATTTAAGATAGAAATTCTAAATCAAATCTATAACTGTTTGGTACTTCGCTTATATAAGATTGGCTTGTATGAGCGGATTGCAAAACAAATTCAAGTTCCTCTCAGAATTGGTAACCAATACTGAAACTGATGAGGATGATATTAAACTTATTATTACAAAGATAATAGTGACCACAAATTAGTAAACAAATGTTATCAGTTCAGAGACTATTAGCAACTTGGGAAACCTCAGAACCCAAAAGGAAATTTGTCATCCAAAATGCAATACATAGGAATTCAACTTATTTTTGAGCAACACTTCATTGAAATGTTCTGCAATATTACTACTACACTTGAGCTGTACTTGACAATGTCTAACGAGAGTTGTTAATCAGAAAGGAATTTCTCAAAGTGAGCCTTTATAAGGAACAAATTTTGGTTTACCATAGCTGAAAAGTGTATAAATTCTTCATCCATAAAATAGAGTAAAGACTCCTTTGGTCATGAATAACCATGGGATTACACCTAGAAAGTTACCCTTTGAAGCAAGGTTCTCTGTAGAAGACCAGCAATCGCCCATGCATACCAGCCTCCCCTTTCCAAGCTACTAATGTTGTCCAAGGTAAGGGCAAAGGCCAATACAACATGGCACCAATGATGTCGCAACTCATTTCTACAGCTGAGTGAACTGGAGCAATGTGAAATAAAGTGTCTTGCTCAAGAACACAATACATGGCCCAGTCTGGGAATTGAACTCACAACTTCACGACTGTAAGCCTGATGCTCTAACCACTGAGCCATGTGACTTCACAATCAATAAAATATTTCTTAGAAAAACATTGCAATGAAGCACTCGTACTACAAAGAGTACATGTATTGTTTTATACCTTTATCTGTTTCAGTTATTTGACCGTAGCCATGCTGGAGCACTGCTTTTAGTTGAACAAATCAACCCCAGGACTTATTCTTTGTAAGCCTAGTACTCGTTCTGTCGGTCTCTTTTACTGAACCACTAAGTTACAGGGATGTAAATACATCACCAATGGTTGTCAAGCAATGGTTGGGGGACAAACACAGACATACACACACACACACACATATATATACAACAGGCTTCTTTCAGTTTCCATCTACCAAATCCACTCACAAGGATTTGATCAGCCCAAGGCTATAGTAGGAGACACTTGCCCAAGGTGCCATGCAGTGTGACTGAACCTGGAACCATGTGGCTGGTAAGCAAGTGACTTACCACACAGCCACTCCTGCACCTTATGTAACAAAAATAAAAAATAAATAATAAAGAAAAAGGATTTTGTAAAATGCACTTCATGTAGTACTCTTAGCGGTTCAGCAAAAGAGACCGATAGAACGAGTACTAGGCTTACAAAGAATAAGTCCTGGGGTTGATTTGTTCAACTAAAAGCAGTGCTCCAGCATGGCTACGGTCAAATAACTGAAACAAATAAAGGTATAAAACAATACATGTACTCTTTGTAGTACGAGTGCTTCATTGCAATGTTTTTCTAAGAAATATTTTAATGATTGTGAAGTCACATGGCTCAGTGATTAGAGCATCAGGCTTACAATCGTACCTATAGGTGTATGCAAAGATTATATTTGCAGTGGTCCTGCTGTTACAGCAACCATTCTACAATGCTTGACGTATGTATATAAACCATCCCTAGTATTCATCCACTTATAACTATGAAATTATAAGGTACAGGGAATTTTTATTTATACTGGTGACTTTGACATGTGAGGTAACCCATTACAGCAAGTTTAATGAAACTGAGATATAGCAGTTGAATTGTTAAAAAGGACTGTGATCTACCATGGAAAAAAATTATTGAGATCAGTCAGACCTAGTTGTCAGTAGGAAGAGGTACACTGCATGGCTCCATTTTCAAGAACCTCACTCCATCACTTTGTTCTCTACCTTTAAGACCTCCAACAAGTTCCAAAGGGGCTTACTTGAAAGGGCAGTATGACCTTTCAAAATTTGTTGGATGTTGCCCTATTATCACAGGTTGTGAAGGGCCCTTCAACTAACAGTTTAAGTTTCAGGCCCCACAAAATATAGGCCCACCACTGTAAATAAATATATGAATTCGAGCGAGGTGGTTGCCATTCAAGCGAGGTCGTTGCCAGTGCCGCTGGACTGGCCCCTGTGCAGGTGGCACGTAAAAAACACCATTTTGAGCGTGGCTGTTGCCAGTACCGTGTGACTGGCCTTGTGCCGGTAGCACGTAAAAGCACCCACTACACTCTCGGAGTGGTTGGCGTTAGGAAGGGCATCCAGCTGTAGAAACTTTGCCAGATCAGATTGGAGCCTGGTGCAGCCATCTGGTTCACCAGTCCTCAGTCAAATCATCCAACCCATGCTAGCATGGAAGGCGGACGTTAAACTATGATGATGATGATGATGAGTTTGTGAGAGTACATGTGTGTGTGTGTGTGTGTGTGTGTGTGTGTAATTACAGAAATTTTTCCTTTCACATCTATACAGAATTTCCAAATGATTTTCTTTCTTTTTCTTTTTTTTTTTTTTGATATTTCCTAATAAACAGGTTTTCCAACTTTAAATTGTAATAATGCTGAGTTACTCCCCAACAAGAATTTTTAATCACTCGTATCTATATCAGAATTTTTTTTCAGTCCACTTTTTATATTATCACTCTGTGTTTATCAAATAGATAAGGTTTATCATTTTTTTGATATAGGAATAAAACATGACACAATTACACTGGTGCGCACACACACACACACACACACACACACATTCTCATATATGAATAACCTATGCAGATGCACACACTTCAAAACTTCATTGGCATTAAACTTTGAATAATGCAATCAAAGTTTGCTCTTTTTTGAGGCTTATATTCCCAACACGTCTTCATTAGCTCATAATGTTTTTCAGAACACTTTTCTGGTTTAGGAAGACGCTGCCCAGTCTGCCATGCATGTATGTAGTTTTCTTTGGCAAATTTTACATTAGGTAGTATAGGCCGTTTTCCAGAGGTGAAACATTCCCACATCAGTACACCATAACTCCAAACATCAGCTTGAGTTGTGATTTCATTGTTAATAACTTCAGGAGCAGACCTTCAGAAAAATAAAGTGAGAGAAAAAGAAGTTTTAGTTTCCAGAATTGATTCCCAGTCTCTTTCTCCAAAATGGAAAAAGGCTGAGTGAGGGAAAAACAAAAGAGTAAAAAATAAAGATTTGTAATGTTATTATTGAGACCTGAGTTGCCTCTAAGCATAATTTCAGGCGTAATATCTCTAATAATTTATTACCCTATAATTGGGTTATGATTTGAGGTAAAATTTGGCTGCTATTCCTTGTAAATTAGAACAAAAACAGAGAGCTTCCTTAGTTAGGCTAAGATCTGAGGGATAATTTAGCTACTATGTTGTGCAGTTCAAGTAACCATAAAGAATTTACTTTATTGGCTTATTAGTTGCACAGAATTATCAGTAGAACTAATAAAGCAAGCAGAGAACAGTTCAAATAACTTTCATTTTCAAACTTTTCAAACGCCACCTGTCTAACCACCTTTTCAAACTCCACCTGTTTTAATACACCTTTTCAAACTCCACCTGTCTAACACCCGTGGACATGTTTACAAAGTCAGAAAACAGCACAGCTCCCATGACTTTCAGAAACATTTTTTCATGCTAAAAGTTGCTGAAGTATGGAACAAACTGCCAGCATCAGTTGTTAGTTGTTGGAGCTCTGCATCCTTCAAAACTTCCATGCTTTCTGAGATTCGCCAACACTACACCTGATTTTCTTCCCTCCATACACACGCAAGCATGTATCTGACTCATACACTGTTCACTTTCCAGACATTTGTACAATACTGCATATGCTTTATATGCACTTTCGACAAGTTGTAGTGCACCTGAGCACTGTATACAATAATTTCAATATTATTATTATTATTATTATTATTATTTCTAGCAATCATCACCCTGGTATGGGTTGGGTGGTTCAACAGGAGCTAGCAAACCAAAGGACCGTGCAAAGCTCCAATGTCTGCTTTGGTATTGTTTCTACAGTTGGATACCAGCCACTTTACAGATTGTATTGGATGCTTCTTACATGGCACCAACACCAATGAAGTCACCAAGTAACTTGCAAGACAAGATCCCTCAAAATAAGAGGGGAATAGTGCTCAGAAAGGTGGATTTATGCCAAATGACGAGAGGTCAAAGTATGATAGACAGGAGTTGGTGTTTTGATGTAGGGTAGATATATGGTTACCCCAGATAGAAAGTGAGATAAGATGGTGACGAAGATGTGTTAGAGCATACTCTCTTCTTCATCATCATCATTTATGGTCTGTTTTCCAAGCTAGTATAGCTTAGACAGTTTAATAGAATCCAACAAGTCATAGAATTTTGTCAAGCTCCTATGTCAGCTTTGGCATGGTTTATATGGCTGGATGGCCCTCCTAAATAACAACCACTTTACAAGGTGTACTGGGTACTTTTTATATGGCACCAGCACTAGTGCAGTTGCCAAGTAATTTGCAAGACAGGAAAGAATAAAAAAAAGAGAATATGGGACAAAAGGAAAAAGCCCTCTTAAGTTGTAATGGAGTATCTGAGAGGGTGGAGAGGTGATGTTTTTTTTATGCCAGGGAAAGCAGAGATGTCTTGCTATAGAGAAAATACAGAACTACTCTGCATTTATATATATAGGTGGGAGCATCTGGTAAAAAGTTAAGATAGTGGAAGCATGTTACAAAAAGGAACAAATAGAAACAAAACAATAAG